>NW_025374514.1:0-3087 GCF_016433145.1 Gracilinanus agilis
ACATATATGTGTGTGTGTGTATAACACATATGTGTATGAATGTATATGTATATAACATATCCATACATTTCACTTAGATTGTCACATTTATTGACATATAACTGGGCGAAAGAGCTCCTAATAATTGCTTTAATTTTTTCCTAATTGGTGATTCTCCCTTTTCCTTTTTGATACTAGTCATTTGATTTTCTGCTCCCCACATTTAAAGCAAATTAACCAATGTTCTATCCATTTTTTTTAATAAACCAACCCCTACTCTTATTTATTAGTTCAATGATTCTCTTACTTTCGTTTTTTTTATTTTAATGTTTTGGATTTCCAAATTAGTCTTGGAAATTTCAAACTTATTCTTTCTTTTTATTTTCTTTCATTCTTTTTGTTTAATTGCATTCCCAATTTGTTGATCTATGTTTTCTCCATTTTACTGATGTAAGCATGTAGAGATATAAAATTTCTCCTAAGTGTTCCTTTGGTTGTATCCAATGTTAGCATTACTGCAAGTGAGAAGGAAAATGAGTTCAGAATTTGGAACCCCAGGAAGCTGAAGGCAGTTGAGGGGCAGTTGGAACTGGACTATATAAGGGGGTGATCCCCAGGCAGTGGAAACTCATTCTGGGTTTGGGTCTTGGGAGGTGGATGGTCTGATCAAGACACCCCATTGAACCTTGGTTGATCCACACCAGGAGCTCCATATGCCTATTCCTGTTATTCAGCTACCAGCTGTTTCAGTCAATCCTCACTTTGGCCTGCTTCCTGCTGCAGTTATAAAAACCAACTAGCAATAACAGCATCATATCATCTCTGAAGATCTTAAAGCAACATCTGACACCATCCTACTGTGTTATTTGGAATTTTGGGGGTTCTATTGAGAGGTATTTGGGGCTCATTTGAGCCTTAAAATATTTAGATATGACAAACTTCCTGTGAATGTTTAGGGGACTTTGAAACTACATTTTCCAGGGTTAGCAGGCACAGTCATTTCTTTATTTTTTTATTATTTTACCAACATGGCCATAATTAAAATATTACTTCTCCTTTTACTCTCAGTGTATATTTTTACAATTATTATACTACTAAAGCTTGCTCATTTATTTATCTAAATTGATACTTGAGTCATAGGGTAGGAAGAGAGAGGAAACACTGTGAAGAGGTTTAGTCCTGTTTGGGGTGAGGCCAGACTCTGGTCTATCTTGATTAGATAACAGAAATCTCCTCCTCCCTTTTACCTCACCTTTCAATTCTTTTCTCAATCAACCTTTCCTTAGTAATTAAAGAAGTTACCTTACAGTTTTAAAGCTTATTGTTTCTATAATTGAGTAGGCCATTACATCATCACTCACCTTGATAGGACTCTTGGTCATTCCAAAGTCTGGCAGTTGGAAGAGACCTCCATTAGTGAGGGTCCTTTTTGATTTTCACACATATCTTTGTTTATGGATCACATCCATTAGCCAGCAACATCCCTTCTAAGATCACCTCCTCTCAACTAATACATTAAGTTAAGAGAATTAGATCAGATCTTCTCAATGAAGTGATTGTTTTGTGTTCCCCCTGTAAGGACCTGCCTCTGATTCCACCATCTTGGCTTCACCTCTCATAATGTAAATTTAATTTTTCTTCCTTTGTTTTTTGTTTTTTGGTGACAAGACTAATATAAAATGTTTTGTATGATTTCATATGTATAATTTATATCACTTAGTTTATTAGATAGTCAGGTATGCTCAGAATGCTTAAGCATTTACATACTCACCCGTACTCACATACAGGTTGACATACAGATATCAGAGTACAGAATAGAGAAGGGTAAATGAGCTAATATCTTTGATAAATTATGTTTATAAACTAGAAATGTGAGTGTAACGTATATCTATAAAGATATAACTAGATATGGGTAGATAAATCTATATAAATCTATATAAATCTATATATAAATGTGTGTCTACACATACTCCAATAAAATATATATCAGAAGGTTTATGACCAAACTTCATAAAAAGCCAAGAGTAACTGCCACAGTGCTCTTGAATGAATTATATTTGCTTTCTCTATAATATTCAAGAATAAACTAAGACAGTTTGGGGAGGGTGCAAGTTTTCATATCAGACTCTGGGAACTTGTTCATAAAAATCTTATATTTTCCCAGTGGCTGACTACATATGCCTGCCAAAAACCCTGGGTTTTTGCAGTGTGTCCCAAGGTGTTAGTATTAAACTCCCACTCACATAATACGTTCTTCAGCTCATACCACTGCAGTGACAGCACTGAAGAGCACTTTTCTTTTAAATAAAAGGCAGCACCAGAACCTTTTCTATTTTCAAAGTGAATTAACAAGAATACTCAAGGAAGTATATACACATATATCTATATACACAGTCACAACTCCTACACATATAATGAGGCCTTCTGCACTTTTTTGTCTTAGGATGTACATTATAATTAACACAACTGAACCTATATAATTTTGGCCTTAAATAAAACATAAATATCTCTCCTATACATCATTATCAGATAACCAAAAGAGATTTTTTCTTTAAAAATTTTTTGAAATAGGAAGTGCTTCTGTTAATACTTCCCTTCCCATTTTTAAATGAGGAAACTATAGTGTAAGAAGTTAAAATTGTTATATGACAATTGTAAGATTAAAAATTAATATCAAAATACTGAAAGTATTATATTTTATAAGATTTAGTAATAATAACTTGAAATAAAGGAAAATAAAAAAGCAAGAAGTAAAAAGGAATTAAACCCAGCTATGGTCTCAAGAGAAGAGAGAGAGGGTGGGGTTACACACAACTTACAAACAATATGTAAGCACACAAAGTGGGGATGAAAGAGGAAAGGGATGCTGGGAGATGTAGTTCAAAGGCTCAAAATTTCTAATAATACACAATATAACATAGCAGAAACAAAGCTAGGCATTGACTTCAGATTCAAATGCATGTTTTCTGACATCAGATCTAATGTCCTTTCTACTAATACACAAACACACACACACACACACACACACACACACACACACATATATGTGTATATATATGTATATATATATATATATATATATATATAGAGAGAGAGAGAGAGAGAGAG
>NW_025374515.1:0-1459 GCF_016433145.1 Gracilinanus agilis
ATACACACATATATATATATATTATAAGGGTTTTGTTTCTCTTTTCTTTTCATTTTGGGGATGGGGGAGTTAGGAGGGGTGAAACTACATATTTGTTCACTGAAAAAATAAAATGACAAAAATTAAATCCAATTTCATATGAACTTTCTAAAGTATGTTTTCCACTAAGGGAATAAACTATTCATTTCATAAAGGTAACAAATAAAATGCTGGTCCTCTGACTTATGAGCAATCTTTTTATTTTGTCATACTGCCTAACAGAGAAACCAGCCTATTTGGCATACAAATAACCCTACAAATAAAAATAAAAATTGCTGCTTTGCTAATTAAACATAAAATATCACAGCATCACAAAATTTCAGAGTTGGAAGAAACCTCAGTGACCATCTAATTGAACCCACATCACCCTCCAAAATTCATCCAGTCTGTGCCTGAAATTCTTCATGTGGATAGAAAACCAATTGCTTCCCAGGCATAGAGGCAGCCCATTCCATTACTGGATAACTAGTTATTAGTGAGTTTTTCCTTACATCAGGATCAAAGACGGAGATTTGGAAGGGACATTAAAGGTCAACATGTTCAACCCTCTCCTGAACAAATGAAGAAACTGAGATTCAGACCCTTGTGTCAGGTTCATGCAGCTAGTAAATATCCAAAGCAAGATCCTAACATAGATATTACTAACTCCAAGTTCATCAATCCATCTATACTACCTAACATTCTCTCAGTACCTACTCATTTTTTTCCATTTACTCATTTTTATAGCCCAAAGATACCCAAAGAATTTCAGGCTTTATTATTATTATTATTTGCCCACCCCACTTTTTAGCACTCAAAATACAAGACATATTGTAATATCATCTTTACTTCATTAGAGCCATATGTTACAACCAACCAAAAGCTTTCTTTCTTTTGAATGCTAAACCCACCTTCGTGGTATTAAATCTAACAGGGGAGCAGAACAACATCCACACTTGAAGCATCCACCTTTTTGGGTCCATGTGAATACTCCCTTCAGAGAGCAGCCTGTGCCCTTGCTATTATTGGCAGATAATCTTTGAGAGTTGTTGTGGTCAAAAAGCCTATGGCCAGACTGGTGGGTCTCTAAATTTACAGAAATGAGGCCATTTTTTTGGATGACAGACATGCAAGTCCAAATACCCAGGCTATATCTGAAGACTTTCCAGCCAGAGAGGAGCTTCCAGAGTAGTCTGTTAGCATAACCATCAAGAAACCACCGTCACATGCCATCCTGAGACTTTGAAGAAGGGTTTTAGTTGAGGTTGCAAATTAAATGAGAACAAGTAATACAGTTGGCAAATCCAAAAGTCACAGCTTCTTTATGAAGTTATCTTTCATAAGGCATGTGATTGATGTCATAGGACCAACTAAATGAATATTATTAATAATTGATATAAACAATAAATTAATTATTACTATAAACAATAAAGAATATAAA
>NW_025374516.1:0-5474 GCF_016433145.1 Gracilinanus agilis
AGCCTCACTTTCCAATTGCAAAATTCTGCCTTTTAAACTATTATTTTTTGCCATATCTCTTCCATCTTTCTCATCATCTCTGATTTGAACTCTTCTATAGCTTGTGAGCAGTTTTCATTATTTTGGGAAGGTTTGGATATGATTACTTGTTTGCTCTCCTCTCCTGTTTGCTCTGTTGTCTGGACATTCTCCGAGTAAAAGTTGTAGAGTGTTACAGATTTCTTCTTGATGATCTTTCTCTTCTGGGGTTCCTGATTTTAGCTTGCCATTTTTAGCCCTGCCCCTTCTCAGCTTTATCCTCACATTCAGGGTCTGTCTGTGCTCTCTAGGCTCCTGAGGTCTCAGGTCTTGTTGTTCTCAGGGTCGAGCCTCCATGGTTGTCCACAGTCTGCCCCTCTGCCCAAGGCTCCTTCAGCAGTCTCAGGGAGCTGCTTCCACAGCTGTGCTCCTGCGTGCTCAGGGTCCCCACAAGAGGTCCAAGCCTGCGCTCGAGATCCTTGTCCGCACCTAAGTTGATGACTTCACCTGCACTAGATCTAGCACTCAGGGTCTGTATTCAAAATCTGTGTGTATTCTTTAGCCTCTTGGGGTCCTAAGTCTTGTTGCTCTCAGTAATAGGCCCTGGAGCTGCCAATTACTTAATGGGTGCCCCAAATCTGCTTCAACTCTTGTGCACTGGCTTTGGCACTGTACACTTGATGTGGGTTGTGGGGAATGGTCTTCCTCCACTCCAGGTCTAGTGAGAGCTGTTTCACCCCTTTATAGTGTGGAAATGCCCCACTTCCACGTACCTTCAATGCTGTTCCCTGTTGTGGGGTCTCTACATTAGTCTGGATTTGTTTTTATGTTCCCTTGAGGAGTCATATATGCTTTGTTTAGGAGAGATTAAGCAGCTTCTTTTTACTCTGCCTCCATCTTAACCTGGAACTCTCTGTAATTTTTTCTAACTCTTGCTTGGTTTTTAAAATCGTTCCTTTCCCAGATATCTGACAAGTATACTATTCTGTGTTCACTTAATTTACTTACAGTTTCCTTCTTTATATTCAAGTATTTCACTCATTCTAAATTTATCTTGGTGTATGGTGTGAGATGTTGATCTAAACCTAATCTCTCCCATATTGTTTTCTAATTTTCCCAGCAGCTTTTGTCAAATAGTGGATTTTTGTCCCAAAAGTTGGGCTCTTTTGGTTTATCATAGACTGTTTTGCTGACACCGCTTACCCCAAGTCTATTCCACTGATCCTCCCTTCTATCTCTTAGTCAGTACCATATTGTTTTGATGTCTGCTGCTTTATAGTATAGCTTAATATCTGGTACTGCTAGGCCACCTTCCTTCATGTTTTTTTTTCATTATTTCCCTTGATATTCTTGATCTTTTGTTCTGCCAAATAAACTTTGTTATAATTTTTTCTAATTTAGTAAAAAAGTTTTTTTGGTAGTTTGATAGGTATGGCACTAAATAAGTAAATTAATTTGGGTAGAATGGTCATTTTTATTATGTTAGCTCATCCTACCCTTGAGCAGTCAATGATTTTCCAATTTTTTAGATCTAGTTTTAATGTTTGGAAAGTGTTTTGTAGTTGTGTTCATATAATTCCTGTGTTTGTTTTCATAGATAGATTCCTAAATGTTTTATATTGTCTAGAGTGATTTTAAATGGTGTTTCTCTTTCTAAATAAATAATTAATAAAAATTAATAAAAAATTAATAATAATTAATAAAATTAATAAAAAATGAATCTCCACTTATGATGTATTTTAACCTTCAATGAGTATCTCTACATAAGGATATCTATGACATCCTTCACTTGATATTGTTTCAAAAATGTTAAGTTATTAGTTGAAAATGACATCTGAATTTTCAAGGAACATCTGTTGAAAGCTACTAATCACTTCTTTGACATAACCTAGATAAAATGAATGCTTATAAAGAGATTTCTGGCAGAAGAACTTTAAAATATGACAGAGTACACACTGCTACAATGCTGGGAATTTTTTTTTTTTAAGTTCCCGAAAGAGCATTTAATTGACTTACTTGTAGGACAATTGCAGGGTATCTCTTAAGCAAAATTCATAGAGCTGTTTTTAGGTGAGGTAGCCACTATATTTATTCAATTTGAGAGAGAGTGTATTGATAGAGCTTAATAGTAGAGGTCAAGAAGCCTCTTGACAGAGTCAAACAATAGAAGTAATAAGTGTTCTGTAGGAGACCAACTACTCAACAATGTGAAAAGCAGCAGTGCCTCCATTCATTTAAAAATTGATACTTATGTAGAGAAAAGCACTATATTTTTGCAATACTCCTGAGTCTGTCAAGACTATATGCAAAAATTTTTGAATCATATGGTTGCTTTCATTGTTCATTATTTTAGACCTTAAAACTTGACTCTTTTTTAATTTATTTTTAATTTTTTTAGAACAATTATTTTTCCATGGTTACATGATTCATGTTCTTGCTCTCTCCCCCCACACCCACAACTCCCAGTAGCCAACGCATATTTCCACTCACTTCTTCCTGTATTATCAATCAAGACCTATTTCCACATTACTGATAATTTGTTCTATGGGGGTCATTAAAAGTCTACATCCTAATTGTGTCCACATTGACCCATGTGTTCAAGCAATTGTTTTTCTTCTGTGTTTCCACTCCTGTAGTTCTTCCTCTGAATGTGGGTAGTGTTCTTTTCAATAAATCTCTCAGAATTGTCCTGGGACATTGCATTGCTGCTAATACAGAAGTCCATTACATTAGATTTTACCGTAGTGTATCAGACTCTGTATACAATGTTCTCCTGGCTCTGTACCTTTCACTTGGCATCAATTCCTGGAAGTCATTCCCATTGACATGGAATTCCTCCAATTTATTATTCCATTGAGCACAATAGTATTCCATCACCAGCATATACCACAATTTGTTCAGCCATTCCCCAATTGATAGGCATACCCTAATTTTCCAGTTTTTGCCACCACAAAGAGTGAGGCTATAAATATTTTTGTATGTGTCTTTTCCCCTATTATCTCTTTGGGGGACAAACCCAGAATGGTTGGATCAATTCACAACTCCACCAGAAAAAAAAGGGAAGGAAGGTGGTCTAGCAGTACCAGATATTAAACTGTACTCTAAAGTAGTGGTCATCAAAACAATATGGTACTGGCTAAGAGACAGAAGGGAGGATCAGTGGAATAGACTTGGGGTAAGTGACATCAGCAAAAGTCTATGATAAAACAAAAGAGCCCAACTTTTGGGACAAAAATCCACTATTTGACAAAAACTGCTGGGAAAATTAGAAAGCAATATGGGAGGTTTAGATCAACATCTTAATCCTACACAAAGATGAATTTAGAGTGGGTGAATGACTTGAATATAAAAAGAAAACTATAAGAAAATGAGGTTGAACACAGAATAGTATTCTCAGATCTCTGCTAAAACAAAGATTTTAAAACCAAGCAAGAGTTAGAAAAATTTACAAAATGTAAAACAAAACATTTTGATTATATTAAATTAAAAATTTTTTGTACAAACAAAAACAATGTAACTAAAATCAGAAGGGAAACAACAAACTGGGAGAAAAATTATGACAAATTTTTTGACAAAGGTATAATTACTCAAATATACAAGGAGCTAAATCAATTGTACCAAAAAATCCAGCCATTCTCCACTCAATAAATGGGCAAGGGACATGAAAATCAATTTTCAGATAAAGAAATCAATACTACCAATAAGCACATGAGAAAGTGTTCTAAATCTAAATAAATACATGGAGAGGCAAACCAAAAACTGATTAAAAATTAAATAATATGATTTTCCAAAATAAGTTCAATAAGATCTTCCAGGCTGTTAGGGGGTCCTCTGGCTGGTGGGAGCAGCAGAATTCTGTGGGGGATGCATCTCTGGGGGGAATGCCATTGCCAGGAAACACATTACCATAGCAACCATCATCCTATCTACTGTTCTGGGGTGTCATGGATATCTAATTGACCATCATTACTGAGATAAGTGAGGGGGAGGCTGGGAGATGTGAGGGCCTGTGCTATGGGTTCCATTTTCCACCATTAGAAATAGTGGCAGCCTTTACATAAGGAATGCCATCTTGAAGCATAGTGCAGTCTCCATTTCACCACTATTACTGTTGGTCTTCCTTATTAACCCCTGTTTCTGATTATTAACCCTGCCCTTTCCTAAAAGACAGTTACATGAGTCATCTTGTGCTCATTTAGGCTAGTTAACTCCTAGTTGTCTGCAGTGTTAAAAGGCTATCTATACTTCTATCTTCTGTCACTGCCTCCCTGATGGAGAACTCAAAAAAATAAAAAAAAAAGTTAAGTAAAAGAAATGGTAGTACAATAGTTAACCCTTTCAGGAGACATGGACTGAGATGTATGGCATTGTAGAAAAAAACAGCAGTTTATTTTGCGTTCTATGTACTGAAAGAGTAGTAAGCAGAATGTGGAATATAAATAGACATTTTAAAACTAATCATTCCCAGCTCTTTAAAAAAGTAAGGATGAAAAAAACTAATGCAGGAGTTCCGGGTTAAGATGGAGGCAGAGTAAAAAGCAGCTCTTAACCTCTCCTGACAGAAACATACAGGACTCCTCAAGGGGACATAAAAACAAATCCAGATGAACAGAGGAACCCCAAAACAGGGTGCAGCGTGGAAGGTACATGGAATCGGGACACTTCCATGCTATAATGGGGTAAACAGCTCTCACTAAATCTCGGGCTGAGCAACCACCACCACCACCCCCTCCACACACCACCTAGAACTCCAAAGGCAGCTAAAAAGAAATAGAGCAAGTTTGGGGCACCCATTGAGTCATTGGCAGCTCCAGGGCCTGTTCCTGAGAGCAGCAAGATTTGGACCCCTAAAAGCTAAACAACACGCATGGACTCTGAGCGAGGACATGAAGCCCAGGCTCAGGAGGTGGAGGCAGACACAGGCACGAGCGAAGGCTCTGAAATCCTGAGTGGGGAACCAGTGGAGATGGGTATACAACTGTGGAATCAGCGCCCTGAGACTTGTAAAGGAACCTCCAGCAGAGGACCAAGCAAAGGGGTCCACCAGGGGGCTTTACCTTGAGAAAAACAAGACCTCAGACCTCAGGACCCAAAAGACCGCAGACAGACCCTGAGCACAAGGATAAAGCTGAGAAGCTGCTGGGCTAACAATGGCTACCCAGAATCAGGAAGTTCAGAAGAGAAAGATTAACAACAAGAAAAAGAAATCTTTAACACTTGACAACTTTTACACAGAGAAAATCCAGACCACCGAGCAAACAGAGGAGGAGAACAAACAAGCATCCGGACCCTCCCAAAATAATGAAAACTGGTCACAAGCTATAGAAAAGTTCAAAACTGAGATGACAAGAAAGTTGGAAAGGATTTGGTTAGAGAAATGGGAAATAGCTCAAAAGGAAATCAGGCAAGAAAATAATAGTTTAAAAGGCAGAATTTTGCAATTGGAAAGTGAGGCT
>NW_025374517.1:0-2800 GCF_016433145.1 Gracilinanus agilis
ATATTATAGATTCATGTTTTTATATTGAAATATAATTGTTGATTAAAGCATAAGATTTTATAATAATTTTATAATTATAGATAGAAATTTAAATATATTTTGTATCATTTACATTATATATTGAATATATTTCACATATATGAATATACATTTTATAATTCATATATGCCATATTTGTATATTACACATCTACAAATATGAAATAATTCTTATTTAAATTTCAGTTGATTAAAATCAGAATTATATAAGCCATATATTTTATATATGATTTATAGATACATATATGAAAAATGTATGCTTATATTATTATTGATTCAAAGCAGCAAATTATGTCATTTTAGAGCTTATTTAAGGGACCTTCTGAATAATTTATTTCATCTTCATTTTATAGATGAAGAAGCTGAGCCCCTAGGAGATTTCTGTGACCTGTCCAAAATCACATATTGGTGGTGGGGCTTAAAACTCGATCTCTTAACTTCTTAGTCCATCTATCTTTCTTCTTTAGATTTCTTTATTTATAAAACTCAAAATGTGTAAGATGTACCCCTTTCTCTTCTTTGCAGTGGGGAGAAACAACGAGTGTGGATTTGACTACACCATCAGGTGCAGAGGATATAGTACATTGTTGTTAGTGAATTGCTTTTTTTCCTCTTTTTCAATCTTTGTTATAAGGATAACTTCTTGGATTAAAGAAGGAGAAAGGGATACACTGGAAACAACCATAAGCAAAACAAAATTTTAAAACCAAAACAAAATAAAAATATCAATAAATAATATAATAATTGATAATAATCGCTAGCATTTATACTAAGGCTTTGCAAAACTCCTTACAAATATTCTCTCATTTTACCCTTACCATAACCCTGATAGATAGATGCTGTTGTTATCCTCATTTTACAAAGAAGGGAGCTGAAGCAGACAGAAGTTAAGTGACTTGCCTAGGATCACACAGCTAGTACATAACCTGAAGTTGAATCAAAATTCAGGTCTTCCTGACTCCCAAGTTCAGCATTGTATACATTATGGTGCCCCCTTGCGGACTAGGGAAAAAGAAGAATACTATGCAAACCCCATTTCTATCTACATTAAATACTTTATTGACCTGATCCTAATGAATGTGCTAAATGCCTTAAGCTGCTGATACAAATCTGAACAAAGAATAAATATATTAAATTTTAGTGACTTAAAAAAAAAGTCTCAATACATGCAGGATCTTTTTTTTTTTTTTTTAGAAAAATTTTCCACGGTTCCATGATTCATGTTCTTACTCCCCCCCTCGGTAGCCGACGAGCATTTCCACTGGTTTTTACGTGTGTCATCGATCCAGACCTATCTCCATATTGTTGATAGTTGCACCAGGGTGGTTGTTTAGAGTCTATTTTTTAAAACAGGTCAGGGAACTCCCAGTGTGGAAACTTTGTACTGCTTCCAGCGTCCACACAACCTGCCTGTACCTTAGTAGATACGTATTAGGGAGTTTTGCTTGAAGAATAATAAAGTAACTTTTTCCCTCGGCTAATAAGTATCAGAGAAGAGACGCAGCCCAGGCTTTCCTCTTAGCGTAACATTCTCTCTCTTATTCTACCTGCCACTATTCGTAACAATGGCAACCCGGTGTAACCCGTATTTTTGTTCCGGAAGGGACTTTTCTATTTCTGAGTCCCTCCCAGCACCAAAATTCAACAATGGGAAGGTTCTGCCGGACTTGGGCTGTTTGGCTCCGGTCCGATGAGAAGCCAAGAGAAGAGAACCAAGGCTCGACGAAGCGGCTTGACTCTCCTTCGGGGGAGAAGCGCCCCCGGAATTCCGCCCGACTGGCAGCCTCGCGGCTGTGGGAGTTCCTCGCTCCTCTGTTTTGGGGCCCCTCCCCATTCTATCCTTTGCCCTCCCCGTCTTTCCGGCCAGATCAATGCAGCCAGCCTCCCACAGGTGCATTCTCTCTTGTCATCTGCGCCTGTTGACTGTCGGGGAGGCACCGGCAGCAACAACAGCAGCCCGAATGAAAACATCTGGGTCATGTACAATTCCACTCTGGCTGGCCTCCTCCGGGGACTGGAGGGCGAGAGAGGAAGTCGGGTGAGATCCTTTTCCAAGTTGTTGTTGTTAAACGTGGAAAACTTCTCCCCCAGCTCCCAAGGGGGGAACGCATTCCCTATCAACAACAATACTATCTCAGCCCTATAAAACGACCATCTGTTTCCCTTTTTTCCCCAGAACAATGAATGTAAGTAACAGCACGACAGCTGATACACTCGGCTGTTATAGGTGTGAACAAAGACCACTGTGTTTCCCCCTGACTTTTTTGTGGTTAATTAAGTTCCCTTTCTCGGAAAAAAAAAAAAAAAAAACCAGCTTGGCCACGAGGAAACAGGATTCTCCTTTCCTGGACCAATTCTGCTTTCCCGGTGATTGACTCTGACTGCAGGCAACAGTTCGGACCCTAACCCAACACCAAACCCCCAGGAAGACTGCATTTCTTCTTGGAATCATAATGGGAGCCAACCAGTTGGAATACAAATGAACTTCGTTTTTCAAAAACATTGTCTGATTCCCTTAGCGTCCCAGAACACACCCCATGCACAATTCTATAAACCTTTTTTTTTTTTTTTTGCCCTTGGAAAATTCTCGGAAATCCAAGAATCTTCCTCCATCTTAGAGGGGAAGCAAACGTCATTCAACAGAAGACACAGGCCTTGTTCTGGAATATCTGAGCAGTTAGCACCATAACCAGGAATTTAAAAAAGAGTATATGAAATTTTTTTTAAATATATAAGTATATTTAATATATATTTAAATTTTA
>NW_025374518.1:0-3549 GCF_016433145.1 Gracilinanus agilis
CTTCTTCTTCTCCTTCTTCTTCTTCTTCCTTGTTTAAGAACTTCCTGAGATACTACAGGTGCCATGTTAGCAACCCATTTTGGCAAAGACATGGCATATCTGCCCTAGTATGCTGCAGGGGGCTGCTCTATTCCTCCTCTCCACCATGCCTGGGGAAAAGGTTCACATGCCCTGCCCCTCTGAGCCTCTGTTCAGTGCAAGCACCATCTCCCTCTAATATCTGGGCTAATGCAGGGGATTTACAAATGTCCTGAATTTCCAGTTTGGGCACACACTCATTAATGGTTCACCAGTGCTGCTCTAGAATAGATTTTTTGGTAGTTATGAAGAGGGTCTTTAATCAAAGCATACAGTCTATAATCTAGGAAGATACACAGAATCATAGTACTTCTTCACCTGGAATCTGCAAAACCATTGATCCCTGAATAGATTCATAAGAACAGCCATGAATTTGGATGAGGGAAAAACACCATACATGTTTATTTTCATAGACTTTTTGTTTCTTCTTTAATATGATGCCTTTTATTTAATGCATTTAACATTATTTTGAGATTTTGTCCTTTAGCTTCATCCTACTATCAAAGGAGTCATTGACTCATAAAAAGTTAAGAACTGATTTCTCTCTAGATCTCTAAAAATTCCCTAACTCAAATGTACTTATAGATGGTCTCTTCATCTAGGAACTGTTCTCTTTTTTTGACACATATTCTTAGATAGAATTATTGATTAGGACATCTAATCCAATGCTAACTTGAAACATGAATCCCCTTTTTAATGTCATATCCTGAAAAGGCATTCAGATTGTGTTGTAAATACTTTGGTGATAAGAAAGGCATCTCCCATGAGGAAAACAGCCAATTGCATTTTCAGAGAGTAAACAAGTATAAAGAGCACAATTTGAACATGTAGGGGAAAGGAGCAGAGGGAGTAGCATCAAATTAGAAAACTGAACAGAACATTCCTCTAATGCAGGACTTAAAAGATTTATCTCTATAGGCATATACTTGATGAACATTCTACCTATATTTTTATTCCAGTTATTTAGAAAACTGAAAGTCATAATGCTGAAACATAAGCCCTACAAAAAGCCACTGGTGGTTTGCCTTTGGTTTAATAACAATAAATCTGGTAATGAGAAAACAACAAAAAGCAACTTTCCTTAATGACAGATTCCTCCCACTCATTAGTCTTGACATGACTACACATATGTTAGACACACACACAAATGCACAAATATCACTGAATCAAAGACTATCAGCCACTAATATGCATAACCTACATATTCACTGAATTCCTAGTTGGCACTTTGGCTTACTCATTGTTGAGATTTATAAGCTTTCTTTCTTCTTTATCTCTGCTTTGATCTGTTCTTCTGACCTTGTGCAGATTTGTTTCTCTTTGTTCCTTCTTCACTTGGTAAAATATTCCCATATCTCTGTTGCCCACAAGGCCCCTTAGTCACTGTTTTCTTAGCTTCTAATTTGTCTGACTGGAGAGTGTATTACAGTTTCTCTCTTTTCTACATAAGCAAGTTAGTGCTTTATAAAAAAGGATTGTGATAAAACAGTTAAATATAAATCTAAGGACCACAACTTCATATGGAAGACAAGAAATAGGAACCCATTCTGTGAACTACATTCTGCCAGATTTTTTAAACAAAACCAGCTTATATATTGTTGATGAGCTTTGTCCCTTTTAGTTCCATTTTAAATCCTGGGAAGAGTTGTCTCAGTGTTTCTAGCTCATGCAATTTATTCTTTATGCACAAGTTTCTTACAAAAGGGTGTTGCTAAGGAGATTGCTTCTTGAAAATTTTTTGAACAAGTTTAAGGGTTTGGTAGTTTAAAGTGTAGGTGAGTTAAACTTTTCAACACTGATTCAAAGTTTGTTCAACTTGACAGTTACTGAGAACATGAATTAATCAAGTTTAATTGTGGTAACTCTTAAAAGAAAAGATTCTCATATCCTGGAATCATACCCAAAGCAGGAAAATAGGTCAAAGTCTCAGCTGATGAAAAATAGGAAGGGTACTATATTGACTTTGGAAGTGTCTGTATGGTGGCAGACCCAGAGGGGTCCACATCTACTTAGAGCAGTGATGGGCAAACTTATTAAAGATGGGGCCAAAGGAAAGGTAATGCTCATCCATCTGTCTGTTTCTAAGGCAACTCTTTTGAAGTTTCATTGTATTGCATCCTACTCATTGTATTTGTGAGGTTAGGAATAATGTCATGTGGAAATGCAAATCAAAACAACTCTGAGGGGAGGGGTCATCTAGCGTGGTGTCACTCCCAGTCCCAGGGCTTCAGGGAGCAGAGAGAAGCAGTGTTCAATCCTGGGACTCTGCACAAGGCGCAGCTCTGCATAAGAGGCCAGGATCCAGTTCCGGGTTAAGATGGCGGCAGAGTAAGAAGCAGCTCTTAACCTCTCCTGACCAAAACACACAAAACTCCTCAAGGGGACATAAAAACAAGTCCAGACGAACAGAGGAACCCCACAACAGGGCACAGCGTGGAAGGTACATGGAATCGAGACAATTCCAGGCTAAAAAGGGCTCTCACTAAATCTCGGGCTGAGCAACCGCCCCACCCCCACCCCCTCCACACTCATCTATAGCTCCGAACCCAGCTAAAAAGAAATAGGGCAAGTTTGGGGCACCCATCGAGCCATCAGCAGCTCCAGGACCTGTTCCTGAGAGCAGCAAGACTTAGGACCCCATTAAGTCAAAAAACGCACGCGAAATCTGAGCTCCCGGGAGCAGGACGCTGGGCGCAGAGCGCAGGCTGAGCAGAGGCGTGGGTGGAGGCAGACACAGCCAGGAACTAAAGTCTAAGTGGGGAACCAGTGCAGACGGGTATACGACTGTGGAAGCAGCGCCCTGAGACTTGTAAAGAAACCTCCGGCACAAGATCAAGCAAGAGGGCCCACCAGGGGGCTTGACCTTGGAAAAAACCAGAACTCAGACCACAGGAGCCAATAGATTGCGAACAGACACTGAGCGCGAGGATAAATCTGAGAAGCTGCTGGGCTAATGATGGCTACTCAGCATCAGGAAGTTCAGAAGATAAAGAATAATAATAACAAGAAAAAGAAGTCTTTAACACTCTACAGCTTTTACACAGAGAAAATCCAGACAACCGAGCAAACAGAGGAGGAGAACAAACAAGCATCCGGACCCTCCTCAAATAAGGAAAACTCCTCACAAGCTATGGAAGAGTTCAAAACTGAGAATCTGAGGAAAATGGAAGAGATCTGGCAAGAAAATAACAGTTTAAAAGGTAGAATCTTGCAATTGGAAAGTGAGGCTCAGAAATCAAATGAACTGATAAGGAAATTGAACACCAGAAATGACCAGATTGAAAAGGAATACCAGAAGATTATAGCCGATAACCAGTCCCTAAAGGCTAGAAATGAGCAATTAGAAGTGAATGAACTCTCAAGACAACAAGAACAAATAAAACAAAGTCAAAAGACTGAAAAAATAGAAGGAAATATGAAATATCTCAATGAGAGAGTGACAGACCAAGAAAACCGGTCTAGAAGAGACAA
>NW_025374519.1:0-4137 GCF_016433145.1 Gracilinanus agilis
TGTAATATACTTATATATAATGTATAATATATAATAGAAATTACATAGAAAAGAAAAAATATATGTTTGCTCAATCTTATATGAATGTATAATATAGTACATAATATAATAGAAATTATATAGAAAAGAAAAATATTTTTCTTTTCTATGTAATTTCTATTATATATATACATATATTTATGTGTCATACTAATTTTTGATGGAAAGGTCTCTGGTCTTAGAATCAAAAGATTTGGGGTTTAAACCCTGACTCTGGTCATTGCTAGTCATGTCACTTTAAACAAGTGTTTGTGTCTCCATTTTCTTATCTGTAAATGGGGGCACGAATACTTGAATCAGGGTTAGAGTGAGGATAAAATATGATAATATAATGGAGAATACCTTCACAAAATACCCAGTGCCTTGTCCCTGGGAGATAGATGCACACATAGACTGGCCTCTGTGGTTCTAGGCAAGTCCCATCCACTCTCCCTGCCGCCATGTTATCTTCATCTCTAAAGAGGGAGGCTGGACCGGACGATCCCTAAGGCTGTTGGGAGCTCTAAATCGGGTGATCAGTTGGGATTTGGGGTTGAGTCTGTCTGATGGATGTCAGCTCCAGGCTGCCCCTCTACACTATTATTCCGCCACGTGACCTGAGAACTTTCCCCCAGGAGGGCTTTGCCATTTCCCATCTTCTCTCCCCAATCCCTTTCCTATGCCGCTGCTTCTGTTCCAACAGGCACAGGGAAAGCGTGATGGAAAGTTGCTAGGCTTTGACTCGATATAACGCTAGCATTGGAGGGCTTGGGTTCGAATTCTGTCTTGCTATTTTTCCTCCTATCTAGTTCTTGATTTTTGTGGGGCTCAGTTACCTCCTCTGAACACTGGCAAGGGCAGGTAGAGTAGATAAAGGTGAAGGGCCGTTCTATATTATTATACATTAAATATAATCACATAGGCTAATTTTTCCTAAATCTTGTAGTTGTTTTACTTTTTTTTTTAAACCCCTGCCTTCTGTCTCAGAATTAGTACTGAGTATTGGGTCCAAGGCAGAAGAGGGGTAAGAATTAGGCACATGAGGTTTAAGGGACTTGTTTAGGGTCACCCGGCTAGGAAGTGTTTGAACTGAGCCATCTAGCTACCCCTACATGTCATAGTTTTCAAAAAATTATTTTTCTAGAGAATTTTAAGAGTTATTCATTTAAAAACTATAATAAAGAGAAAACCGATCATTCCAAAGGGCTCAACTGCCTCATTGGGAGAAAAGGATAGACTAGTCCTCTTCTAGTCATATTATCCCATCCTTGGTCTAGATCAGTGATTCCCAAAGTGGGCGCCATCGCCCCCTGGTGGGTGCTGCAGCGATCCAGGGCGGCGGTGATGGCCACAGATGCACTTATCTTTCCTATTAATTGCTATTAAAATTAAAAGACAATTAATTTCCAGGGGGCCAAGTAATATTTTTTCTGGAAAGGGGGCGGGAGGCCAAAAAAGTTTGGGAACCACCAATCTAGATGAATATGTAATCAGCCCATCCTGGGATCATAGATTTAAGACTAGAAAGGACACTACAGGCTCTCTTATTTTACAGAGGAAGGAAGTGAGGCTGGGAGATTTGCAATGACTTACCCAAGGCCATACATCTAGTAAGTAGCAGAGATAGGATTTTCTCTCAGGTCCTCTGATTCCAAGATGGCACCACCTGCTGGAATGGCATGAACTCCAGGCCCTTTATCATCTCCCGTGATCCCCCTTGCCTGAGCACTGTCCAGCCCAACAATAACGTAGAAGGCTTTGGAGCATTGCTGCGATCAGAGGAATTTGTCCCCCCCCCCCCAGACCAGTCTGGCGACAGCCCCCCCAGAGCTTCTCTGGGCAGATTCTTGGACAACCAATGGCTAGTCCTTCACCGGCCCTATTGGGAACTTCTCCCCCAGGTGAGATCTGCCAGAGATGGGGCCCTGCAGGCACAGCCCTGGAGCACCCAAGATACCCGCCGTGGGGGGATGGCGGCAATGAGGGATCTCAGTTACCCCTTGTCGCAGAGCTCCATTTTGGGGAAATCAGCCCCCGTTCTGTGCCAGCTTTGTTGGCTTCTTCTGGATCCCAGAAAAACAAAGCGCTCTGCAATGCCTTCGCTTCCCCCAAAGACGGCAGGAGCCGAAGCATCCTGGCTGGCACCAAGCCCCGTCTCGGGGTGGCTCCTGTCGAAGTTGTCTTGGACATCCCTGCAGGGGAGGCAGGAGGCAGGTGGTTACCATGGTGACCGTCGGCAAGCCGGCACTCATCCCTCCCTCCCCTGGAGTGGAAATGGATTTCTCCCAGGTTGCCTCCTTCCCCGATGCCTTGGGAGGCTGGTTGGGCTCTGACTTAGCAAGCCCACCCTGGCCTTATCAAAGGTGGGGGCGGCTGGGTAGCTCAGTGGATGGAGAGCCAGACCTAGAGATGGCAGGTCCTGGGTTCAAATCCGGCCTCAGACACTTCCCAGCGCTTCTGCCTTGGAACCAATGCATAGAATTGATCCCAAGATGGAAGGTGAGGGTTTTGTTTGCTTTTTAATGGTGATTATACTCAACGGTTTCCCTCAGCCCTTTATTTTAAGCAAAAGCTCAGCCAGGGAAGGGCCGTGTGTTGTGTGTATGAACGACAAAAGGAATCAATAACATTTAGAAAATTTCCACTCCAGCGAGAGGCCGGGCAAGCCTTTCTGCCGTGAGTTTAGGTTTTCCACTATTCAGCGCCAGCCTGACTTCTGTGATATCAGCAACAGTCCCATCGATGTTCAGGTCCAGCAGGCCCCCGATGCGCATTACTGTGCCTGAGCCTCACGGCCATCCTGGCGGGGAGTGCTGGACGGAGCTTTCTGTTTCTTTTAGCTTTTCATCTTAGAATCAATACTGTGTACTGGTTCCAAGTTAGGAGAGCAGTAACATGTAGGCAATGGGGGTCAAGTGACTTGCCCAGGGTCACACGGCTAGGAAGTGTCTGAGGTCAGATTTGAACCCAGGACCTCCCCTCTGGAGGCCTGGCTCTCAGTCGAATGAACCACCCAGCTGCCTCTAAGATCACTCTCTTTTTTTAAGACCCATAAGTCGTCCTGAGGAAGTTCTGGTGTGAGAACTACCTCCATGAATTTAGTTAAGCAACTATTTATAATTTATAGTCATAAAGTGGCCGGAGGTGCTGAGAGGTAGAGTAGTTTGCCCAAGCAATAAATTGATAAATAATTTTTTAGCATCTAATCTGTGCTAGGCACTGTGCCCAAAGGTCACCCACTCAGATGTAAGGGGAGACTTGAACTCAGATCTTCCTCAATCCAAGGCTGGTCTTCTCTGGTCATTAAAGGTGCAATAAAGTATTGGAAGTTGGGTTCTGGGCTTGGAGATCAAGGTTCAAACCCTGCCTCAAATGGTCACTAGCTGGGGCAGCTGGGTAGCTAAGTGGATTGAGAGTCAGGCCTAGAGACAGGAGGTCCTGGGTTCAAATCCGGCCTCAGACACTTCCCAGTTGTGTGACCCTGGGCAAGTCATTTGACCCCCATGGCCCACCCTTACCACTCTTCCACCTAGGAGCCAATGCATAGAAGTTAAGGGTTTAAAAAAAATGGTCACCAGCTGGTGGGACCATTTTTCTAAAGTTTCTTTTTCCTCATCTGTAAAATGAGAATAATAATAATACAGTACGTGTAACTCTCTCCCTTACAGGGTAGTTATGAAAGATCATGCTTTACAAAACTCAGAAGTCACTGTTTAGATCTTAATTATTGTTAGACCCATTTTATAAATGAAGAAACAAAGTCAAATTCAGCGGTTTGCCCAAGATTACACAACTAGTATAACTCAGAGGTAGAAATAGAACCCAGATCTTGACTGACTCCCACCCTAGGATTTTTCCTACTCTGCCATAATCCCTCAGAAACAAGACTAAGAGCTGTACTTTGAAATCCCCGTGCCATCTCCTTTTCACATACATTGGAACCAGATATCACCTGTGCCCTCTCTCCTCATCTAAACCTGCCAAAAAGCTCTTCCTTTGAGGCTCAGCCCAGCTGCCACCTGCCCTTCGAAGCTTTCTTTGATCAACTTAGCAGAATGCATTTTCTCTCTCCTCTAATTTCCCAAGAACACCCTGTTTGGGTCTCTTTGCCTTTCCCTT
>NW_025374520.1:0-6262 GCF_016433145.1 Gracilinanus agilis
AGCTGCAGGCGCACACCGCCGGGGGACCGCGGCCGCGGTGCAGGGGACACGGGCACATGACGGACGCCTCCCGCGCTCCTCCTCCCGCGACTCGAGTCTCTAGCTCCGGGCCGTCCGCCTTGCCCCGCTCCGGCGCCGGGCGCCCTTCTCCGACCACGGGCACCTTCCCTTCCTCGCCTTGCTGAGCGTCCAGCCGCGTGCGCTCCGGGCCGGCTCGCACTCCAAGTTTCGGTGTTTGTGTACGTAGATGAGTGTGCGCCGTGTGTCGGGCTGGCGCTGGCAGGGCGGACGACGGCGCTATTATTAATTAAAGTGTCACATGGTAGAGGGGGGGGAGGGCTGAAAGGGGGGTTACATCATCCGGCCCCGGGGGGGCTGGAGGCAGAAGAAACCAAGAGGTAACTTTTAACCCTGCCTATGCCGATGGCTAGGCTGGCCCGGGGCTCGCCAAGGGGGGCGGTCTCTGCCCAGCTGAAGCTCTCTGGCCGGCCGCGATCGGACAGCCTGGTGAGCTACTGAGGACACCCGCAGAGACCAGTCACCGAGCTCGGGATGAGCTCGGGATGTGATTTCCTCCTCTGCTTTAGCTCTGGAGAGAGACCGTGTCGCCAGGGAAAACCGAATTCTTCTTATACAAAATTCCATGTATTCGGGGAGGAGCCGGGGGAGAGGCGAGCGGCGGACCCAACTCGACCTAAAACTTGGCTGGTTTCCGACAAGAACTTGTCACCGAACGGCCCTCGTCCCGGGATCTGGGCGCCTCCCAGCCCGGGTTTTAGCCAGAGTGGGGCTGTGGACGGTGGCAAGGAACTTGAGCTCCTTTCACCTCTCCCGGCACCTGTTAACGGTCTCAAGGCTGGCCTGGTCACCCCAGGCCCCCGGGCGCCCTGGCCCGGAGCACCCCCGGGAGAAGCCAGCCACAGCATTCCTTCTCTTTGCGCCTGTCCAGCCTTTTAAGGGCAACTCTCTTGTCTTTGAAGAAAAAGTTCTCCCCCTTCATGAGCACCCCTCCGATATACAGTCTATGCCAGCAACCTCGGGGTAGCCTAGAAATGTTTGAAGAGCAGGAATTGGGGAAGAGAGGGGAGTCACCTCGGTCTCCATGGTACCGCGAAATAGACTGAGGGAGCTCTTCAGCTTACATAGATTACATATAAATACAAATTTTAATAATCATTTTCTGACATTTTACTCTCCTTGTTCTCCCTCTCTTTCTCCCTCCCTCTCCTTCCCCCTTCTCTAGATGGCAGGGAATATGATATAGATAATACATGGGAGATCATGCAGTACATATTTTTATGGCTCTCATTTTGTGAAAGCAAAGAGATCTCTTAAGTTCCAGAGAGTCTTGTTTCAAACACTGGGCTCCAAGCTAGAGTCTCAGGCCTTTTACTGGAAGCCTTCCCAACACTTCTTTATCTTAGTGCCTTTTGGTTGTTAATTATTTCCTGTTTATCCTGTGTTTAGCTTGCTTTATATAATCTGTTTGCACGCAGTCTCCCTCATTAGAGTGTAAGTTCCTAGAGGGCAGGGACTCTCTTTTGTCTCTTTTTGTATTCCTAGTGCTTAGTAGAATGCCAGGCACATTTAATTAAACGTTTATCTATTCATTGATCTCATATATATATATATACATATATATATATATATATATATATTGGAAAAAGACAAAGAAAAACCAGCCTAGCTCTATGGAGAGAGCTCTGGCTTAGAAGTGAAAAGACCTGGATTCAAATCCTGCTTCTCATGTTCACTACTTGTATGACTTGGGGTAGTCAATGAATAAATAAATATTCATTAAATGAACTATTCTTTCAAGCACTGTGCTAGGCACCAGGAACATAAGTATTGAGAATAAAACAAGCCCGCCAAAGAATTTACATTCACTTCTCTTCTTGGGCTTCAGTTTCTTCAACCCTCAAATGAAAGAGTTGGACTAGATGGCTTTTGAGGTCCCTCCCAGGTCTAGCTGGATAAATAGTCCTGGTGAACAGGCAGGGTTGGAACTCAGAGCCTGTTAACTCCAAGTTCAGTGCTTTCCTCATTGTACCTGGCAAAAAAGCAAAACCATCAGATTTCAGACCTGGAGGGCTCATAGAGATCATCCAAGAGTCTTGTAAAGATGAGAAAAATGGAGGCTCAAAGAGGGGGCACATACCCAGACTTACACAGAACCCCACAGCTAGTTGGCAACAAAGTCAGGACTAGAACCCAGGTCTCCCATGACTCCTATTCATCTCTTTCCCCATTTGCATCCCCACCAATTGTTGTTCAGGCAAGTCCAATTCTATGTGACCCCATTTGGGGTTTTCTTGGCAAAGATATTAGAATGGTCTACCATTTTCTTCTCCATCTAGATGGATGAAGAAACTGAGGCAAACAGAGGGAAATAACTTGCTCAGCATTCACACAGCTAGTTTACCATTTCCTTCTCCAGCTCATTTGACTTTCATCTGACAGATGAGGAAACAGGCCAATAGGGTAAAGTGACTTGCCCAGGGCCACACAGCTAGTTTGCCATTTCCTTCTCCAGTTCATTTGACAAATGAGGAAACCGAGGCCAACAGGCTGAAGTGACTTGCCCAGGGCCACACAACTAGTTTGCCATTTCCTTCTCCAGTTCATTTGACAAATGAGGAAACTGAGGCCAACAGGGTGAAGTGACTTGCTCAGGGTCACACAGCTAGTTTGCCATTTCCTTCTCCAGCTCACTTAACAAATGAGGAAACTGAGGCCAACAGGGTGAAGTGACTTGCTCAGGGCCACACAGCTAGTTTGCCATTTCCTTCTCCAGCTTATTTGACAAATGAGGAAACTGAGGCCAACAGGGTGAAGTGACTTGCCCAGGATCATGCAGCTAAGAAGTGGCTAAGGCCAGATTTGAACTCAGGAAAAGAGATCTTGATGCCAAGCCCAGTGCACTCTCTCCACTGGGCCATCTAGTTTCCTGACCACATTCCCATCATAGCGTGCTACTAAACAGAAATCTCTCCCTATATTCAAAGGATATATGTATAAATATATATATACATAGACATACATACATACACATATATGTTTACATACATGTGACTCAAGGATTACTGGAGCTCAAAAGGGACCTTGGCTCCCACCTGCCCCACCACCACCAAAAAGAAATGATTCCAGGCAGTTCCATCATTACCAGAGTGCTCAGACCACTAGAGAAGGGAAGAGCTAAGGAGAAATGGCAGAGCAAGACCAGAAATGATTAGGGTCTTTGGACAGCCAAAGATTCTGTTGCCCTAACAGAGACCTAGGAAGGGAGATTTGCTTCTCTTTGGCTCCTGGTCAAGTTTCTGCGTGGGTGGGCAAGCACGGCAGGGTCTTAGGATAACAGATTTAGGGCTAAAAGAGACCTTTGAAGTCGGAGGGTCCAACCCTCTCATTTTCTGGCTAAGGAGAGGAAGCCCAGAGAGGTTAAGGGATTGCTCAGTGTCACACTCGTGAGAAATAAAGTGGCTGAGCCAAGATTCAAACCCAGTGCTGGTGAAACACTTCTGAGAGCCCAAACTTGATTCTGGCCAGGGATTAGCTTTCTCTCTGCCTTCTCCGACCAGGATCAGCCTTCCTCCTCCACCCCGCCGCCCCCCTGCCCTGAGCAGAGCTCAGAGTTCCCCAGCTCTTGCTAACAGGGACCTGATAAATTGCAGGGGTGTAGCATTCCAAGAATTAAGACCCAGTGTCTATTTAAAAAGCCCTTTCGGTTTAAATTGAACAATTTCCCCTTTAATCTGCAGGCTTTTAATGGCTCTCTTCACGGACATTAATTTTAATGGGACGATTATTACCCTGTTTGGAAGACTGCCCTTTAGATCTTCGGCTCCAGCCCCAGGAAGAGTCTGCCTCGGTGGGTGGTGCTTGGGATCGTCCCAGCAGCCAGCACGGAGGAGTCCAGCCTCCTCTTTAGAAACGGTCTTTTGGACCAAAGGCTGTGGGAGACCAGATAACGAGCCCAGATTTTAGATCAGGATGTAGAAGGGTCCCCAAAAGCCATCTATGCCAATCCCTCATTTTCTACATGAGGAAACTGAGGCTCAGAGACCTGCCTGCGGTCAAGGCAAGCAGCATGGGCCAGTGGATGGAGCATCCCCACTGATTCCAAATCAGACCCACTTTCTGCTGTACCATATTCTTTCAGTAGCATTGTATGGGGGCGTTTTAGGGGCTGCAAAGCCCTTTGCTTGCAGCATGCCAGTGAGGAAACTCATGTAAGTAAAAGAAATGCTTGGTCCTGTATGGGCTGGACTAGATGAACTCAAAGACCCCTTCCCAGTCTGAACGTTCACGGTTTTATCATCTCTATCATACATAGGAGGAAACCAAGAATGAGAGATTAAATAATGTGTAAGATCATCTAGCAGAGGTCTCCTCTCACTGGGCCATTTTATAGGTCTCTTTTTTGGTAGATAGGGGTAGCTAAGGTGGTGTAGTGAATACAGTGTGGAATCTGGGGTCAGTTAGAGCCGAGTTCAAATCTAATCACAGATACTAGCTGTGAGATCCCAGACAAGTCACTTGACCTTGTCTGCCTCAGTTTCCTCATCTGTCAAATGAGCTGGAAAAGGACATGGCAAACTACTCCAAGAGACAGGACATGACTGAAACAAATAAATAACAAGGAAATCCTTTTATTTTATTTTTTTAAACCCTTAACTTCTGTGTATTGGCTCCTTGGTGGAACAGTGGTAAGGGTGGGCAATGGGGGGGTCAAGTGACTTGCCCAGGGTCACACAGCTGGGAAATGTCTGAGGCCAGATTTGAACCCAGGACCTCCTGTCTCTAGGCCTGACTCTCAATCCACTGAGCTACCCAGCTGCCCAGGAAATCCTTTAACACAGTAGCTGGCATATAGTAAGTGCTTAATGAATGCTGACACAATAAAAAGGAAAAGTTTCCTCTTAAAAAATCCTCCCTCCTAAATGTATAATTCTCCTCAGAAGGGAATGTATGTTTTATAATCTATAATGTAAAGTTTAAATTCTTTGAGAGTAATTTTAGGATAAGAAATTTGCCAACTCCCCAGAATCCAGACAATGAGCCTGTTTGGAGAAGGCACCATGAAGATGCCTAAAGAGCCTTCACTGGATCATGAAGATCCAAATTGAACTTTGGGATGCAGTTGATTGAACTATGGGGAGTTGAATGCATTTGTTTTAAATGTACACTCTTATGCCAAAGGGGACCACCCGTAAATGGCTTTTTGTCAATGCACCGAACATTGGTTTTATTCTTTCTCCCTTTTATTTCCCTTTTATCTCTGAATTATTGTAAACTTTAATTTGATTATGCTTTCATGATCCATTGGGGAGACTGGTCTCCCAAAGGATCACAGGGGGGAATGTGTTATTGGAATTTGGGGTTCTTTGGGGTTCATTGAGTCTTAATATTCAGGTCCATGATATTAAGATGCTTAGAGGACTTGAGAACTACATTTCCCATGATTCAACGGGCTTCCTTCTTACGTGGTGGCGTGAGCCAACGTAAAGCGAAGCTTAAATAGAGAGAACTTGATTGAGACGCTCTCTTTTGTAGGAAGCATCCAGGTGGACAGAAGGTAATGGCGGGTGATTTGAATTAGATCTTAGCAGGTGCGTGGCCTTCTTAATTATCTACCAATATGCCTTTAAATAAGCTATTAATACTTTTAAATATATCCATATATATCAATATTATTTTTTTTAAACCCTTGTACTTCGGTGTATTGTCTCATAGGTGGATTGGTAAGGGTGGGCAATGGGGGTCAAGTGACTTGCCCAGGGTCACACAGCTGGGAAGTGTCTAAGGCCAGATTTGAATCTAGGACCTCCTGTCTCTAGGCCTGACTCTCACTCCACTGAGCTACCCAGCTGCCCCTCAATATTATTTTTAACAGTCCTTAATACCTAGAACTGCTCCCTTTGATGTTTCATTCCTTTGGGTTAGGGTTGCCATCTCCAGTCTTCTTTTAATACCTCAGAAAGAGATAACAGCTTGGGTATAATGAATAGTGGGCTAGCCCTGGGGAACAGTGGTCTTGCTGCAAGTTCTGTCGCCTGTCACAAACTATCTGTGTGACCTTGGGCAAGTACTTTAAATTCCCAGTGATTCCAGGAAACTTTCTAATAGTTTAAGATAAAGAGGTAGCTTCACATATGAAATCACAAATTGAAGCCAAAATAAAGAGCTTCTTGGGGAAAATGACACATTAATTTTCTTTCTTTCCTTCTTTCCTTTTTTCTTTCTTTCCTTCTTTCCTTCTTTC
>NW_025374521.1:0-1051 GCF_016433145.1 Gracilinanus agilis
TTTCTTATATGTTTCCTCTCCTGCAGTCCTTCCTCTGAATGTGGGTAACGTCTTTACCATAAATCCCTCAGAATCGTCCTGTGTCATTGCTTTCTGCTAGTACAGAAGTCCATTACATTCTATTTTACCACAGTATATCAGTCTCTGTGTACAATGTTCTTCTGGCTCTGCTCCTTTCACTCTGCATCAATTCCTGGAGGTCTTTCCAGTTCACATGGAATTCCTCCAGTTTATTATTCCTTTGAGCACAATAGTATTGAATTGATGGATTTCTATAAAAACTGGAAAGACCTCCATGACTGATGCAGAGCAAAATAAGCAGAACCAGGAGAACATTCTACACAAAAACTGAAACATTTGTGGGACGATCAAATGTAATAGACTTTGCTACTAACAGCAGTCCAGGACAATCTGAAGGGCTTATGACAAAGAATGCTCTCCACCTCCAGAGAAAGAACTGTGGCAATTGGAATGTGAATCAAAGCATGTGATTTTTCACTTTAGTTTATTTTGGGGTTTTGGTTTGATACAATTATTCTCTTACAACAATGAACAATATGGAGATAGTTCAAACCCAGTTCAAATTCCTTACCAGCTTTGGAAAGGGCGAGGGAAAGGAGGGAGGGAAATAATTTGGATCTTTTAACTTCAGAAAATTTATGTGGAAAATTGTTGCACATACTTGGTAAAATAAAATATCTCTTAAAAAAAGAAAATGAAGGATGACTGGCCTTAGACACTTCCCATCTATGTGACCCTGGGCAAGTAACTTAATTCCCATTGCCTAGCCCTTACCATTCTTCTGCTATGAAACTAATACACAGTACTGATTTTAAGATGGAAGGTAAGGGTTCTTAGAAAAAAAGAAAAAGAAAATGGATGACAAAGATGAACAACTTGGGTACTGTAATTAGGGCCTGGTTGAGTGGAAGCATCCTCTTTTTCCATCTTGGCAGCTAACTTCTGAGATGTTCTGGAGCCAAATGAGACTGAGTTTGTGTCTGACCTCTCTCTCTCTCTCTCTCTCTCTCTCTCTCTCTCTCTCTCTCTC
>NW_025374522.1:0-1599 GCF_016433145.1 Gracilinanus agilis
TATATATATATATAATTTTTTTAAACCCTTAACTTTTGTGTATTAGCTCTTATGTGGAAGAGTGGTAAGCGTGGGCAATGGGGGTCAAGTGACTTGCCCAGGGTCACACAGTGTCTGAGGTTGGATTTGAAACTAGGACCTCCCGTCTCTAGGCCTGACTCTCAATCCACTGAGTTACCCAGCTGCACCGCCCCCAGGTTTCTTTTTTAAATTAT
Source organism: Gracilinanus agilis (assembly GCF_016433145.1). NCBI lineage: Eukaryota > Metazoa > Chordata > Mammalia > Didelphimorphia > Didelphidae > Gracilinanus > Gracilinanus agilis. The sequence continues at coordinate 216 of NW_025374522.1, forward strand.
CCTGCTCATCATTGCTTATAGCACAGTATTATTCCATTGCAATGACATACAATAACTTGTTTAGCCAGTCTCCAATTGATCAACATCCCCTCAATTTCCAATTCTTTGCCACCTATCTACCTAAAATAGATAAATCTATTTTTGTGACTGTCCTCCTTAGTTCTTGTCAGTCATTTTTGCAAAAATGCCAACAATTCTTCTATATAAGAGAACATCAATCATAAAGGACGCAAAATAAAATGATGATAGGCTTTATTTGACTAAATCTTCTGCTCTTTTCTAATTAGTTTTTGGATGGACTTTTAAGTGCCTAAAGTGAGAGGTGAATGATAAAAAAAAAAAACAGTGCATTTTTAAAGTTGAGCAAAGAAAAGCAAGAACTTATAAGCCTGGCATGAAGGGGCAGGGATAAGTATTTTTTGAATTAATAAACCCCAAACTATATTCTTTTATTTCCGTATTTCATTAATATACTTTTCAAGTGGCAGAAGTTCAGATGACTCCAAAGAGAGTGATTTGAGAACCTCTAAGAGGCTTTCATGATTAAGTAAATGAAGAGAGAATAAACAAAATGTTATGCTACCAATTAAAATTCATGTCTTATATTTCCATCAAGGAAGATAATTTTGGATGATATTAATGTATATTTAAAAATATATCATGTTTTTGTCTTAAAGAATTAAGAAATCCTCTCATCAAATGTTTAGAAATTATATGGAATTCTACCACAGCTAGTTTGAATTTGGGGTATTTTTTGCATCCCATGAATGTTTAAACAAAGATATTCTTTTTTTCATTTGAAATATTAAAATATAACTGGAAGTTCATATTTAAAAGGAACATCACTAGGACAATATTCATGGGCTTATACAGGATCAGAGTTTTAGAGCTGAATAGGACTTTAAAAGTCATTTAATCTATCATAATTTTACAGATAAGGAAGCTGAAATGCTCTATATTACTCTAAAATAGTATATTATATATAGGATTACTAAATATATCAAATTCAAGATATAATAAAACACACATGAAAATGGATAAACATATGAGATTTATTACCCTTGTTATCCTCTCTTCTATCAAGAGGGGAGAAATGTAGAAAGACTTTTTACTGGAAACTTAAAGTAAGAGTTACCATTCTATATTATTATTATTATAATATTATATTAAATATATATTTAGATGGCATTAACTGCACTAGAGAAGAGTTTATAAAATATGTGGTTTAACATGTATATCAGAAGTATACCTGTGGCAATTTTCCTGAAAGTCTTTGTACATTCAGAGATGTAGAAGCAATAGCAATAGCAATAGCAATAGCAATAGCAATAGCAATATATATATATATATATATATATATATATATATATATATATACACCCTT
>NW_025374523.1:0-5894 GCF_016433145.1 Gracilinanus agilis
TTTTTTTGAGTTCCAAATTTTCTCTCTCTTTCTCATCTTCCCTCCCTCCCTCCCTCCCTCTCCCCTCCTTCCCACATCTCATCCATTCTTGAGATGGTAAGCAATCATGTAAAACATTTTTTCATATTAGTTATTTTGTAGAAGAGATCTCAAATTTAAAAAAAGAAAAGAGTAAAATATAGTATGTTTTGTTCTGCATTCAGACTCCATCAGTTCTTTCCCTGAAGGGAGATGACATTTTTCATCATGAGACTCTGGGATCACTTGGATCACTGAATTGCCAAGAATAACTAGGTCATTTACACTGTTGTCAAAAAATATTGCTGTCATTTAATACAATGTTATTCTGCTTACTTTCTTTTGCATCAGTTCATGTAAATCTGTCTAGATTTTTCCAAAATCAACCTTTTTGTCATTTCTTATAGCATAATAGTATTCCATCACAATCATGCCACAATTTGTTCAGTCATTCCTCTAATTGATAGACAAACCTTCAATTTCCAATTCATTGCTATCACAAAAAGCTGCCATAAATATTTTTTTAAGCTTTTTTAAACTTATATTGTCTCATTCTTCAGGTGAGGAACCTTGGGCCAGAGAAGAAAGTGAATAGTCAATAATAAGTAGCCAAGGAAAAGATCTTTAATAATAATAATAATAAATCATTTTTATATGTGATGGCTCTCTATATGGGGAGAAGGAGAAAGATGCAGAGAAAGTAGGCAATATAAAAACAAAAGATAACAAGTATATGTATTTGTTATCTATCTATCTATCTATACATATATATGTGTATATAAAAATATATGTATATGTCATGCAAAGTCTCCAGTTCTGGGTCATCTCATTCCAAATCCAGAATTCTTTCCATTACAATATTTCTTAAGGAGATTGTCAAAGAGATGAACATTTATCTTGTTGCTTGTTAGCTTGATGAAACCCATGGGGAGATGGTTGATAAAAGTGGCCTTTGGATCCAAAAATCCTCTTTGGCTCCACAGCCTCAGACCTCCTGCTGGAGAGAGTCAGAACAGAAGGCAGCTCTCTCTGGAAGGCTGTCAGCCACTCTTCTGGTAGAACTGATCAGGGAATGGAGGCAGATGCTTCTGAAAGCCAGTGTGACAATTCACTTTTGAATAATCCCTCTCTGTGACATCAGTCAAGAAGCCACAGTGGGCATCCTTTTAAATGAACTTGAACTGTTTACTTAGTGTCCTTTCTGCCTCCTTATCTACTCAGGTTATGGTCTCAGTACCTTTAAAAATGTAAGAGGCATTTTATTTTATTAAAGTTGAGCATGCCAAGAAAAAATTCTGGTAGTTGGTAATGAAATAATGCCTCTCCCCCAGTTAAACAAACAGAGCTCTCTAATCGAAAATGATTACTTAGACATATCTTACATGACTTCTAAACTTCATTTTCCCCTTTGCTATGGGATTTTTGCAGCATTGACTCTTGTTACTATTTAATGTTTATTCACTATTCTTTTGCACTTCATTATGCACATACTTAAATTTATCTTGTGCACTGCTACTCCTGAAATGTGTGAACCTTCAAATGAAATACTTAAATACTACTAGAATTAACACTGTGTTAGCACATAGGTAAAGGTAAGCAATTTACACGACAATCTCAGTTGTATTTCTTTAGTTCCTTAAAAAAAAGTGAAAGAATTGGAAAAAATACAGAATACTTGACTGTTTTAGTAAGGAGGAGAATAAGGTCTTAAACATTATTACAATCCAAAAGTTCTCCATCTCTTAAAACTAGGCAGCATAGATGCTGCTTTTTCCATAAGATTACAAGTAATTTACTAGATGGTCTAGCATTAGTCTGGACTTTGGGGGCAAAGGGAGAAGCAGAAGCTATAACTGAAGTGGAGCTAATGGGACTTTCACCCAGGTCACCACAATTTATAAAATGCAAAAATTTATAGAATGAAAGGTTGCTGCCTTGACCTGTTCCTCCTTTGGTCTTTCTTCATTGCTTAAGGTCTTGAGGCCTCTCCCTCATGCTTGACTTGAGGAAACATTTAGAGCTGCTGGCCCTAGGCAGAACTTCAGACACCTAAAATGTTATATAGGAATATTTGGGGAGCATGAGGAGAATGTACTGGAAATATCTGGTTAAAATCTGAGGGAAATGAACTAAATGTTTTACACGTGTTATTTTATTTTATGCCAGTGGGAGTGGGGGGATAGGGGATCTAGCTATACTCTTCCCATTAATTATTTCTCTAAAAATCTGTGTTACTTGAAGGATTGCATTTTTTGGAGGATTTTTTAAACTAGTGTTGATCATCTTATGGAGTAAGGCCATGTCTGACCTATTTGAACAGGACACCCAAATGTGAATAAATAAATGTCAGTGTTAAGATATCACAGTACTGTTTGGGGACCTGATTGTGAAGAGGAATGCCATGAACACACTGATATCAGCACTGTGGCCTGTGCTGCTCTCTTTAGACTTGAGGAAACAGAAAGCATAAGAAAAGCACAAAAACTGGAACTCTTGAGACCTGAAGCTTTGCTACTTCTTGGGTCTCTGAAGAACTCCTCTATTAGGTGGATACATGGCAGAGGGGCTCTCATAGTGTTCTGCAGAGTAAATATTCCCAGTATAGATGGAGGAGCTGTATACACACATACACACATACTACTACTGTGCTACACACTGGTTTCACTCTTTGGTACAAGTGTCCTCCATAGCTCTCCTCGGGAACATTCCAAGCATAGCTTAGAACTGTTTGCTTCTTTTAATGAATGAATTCAAAAAGTAACAGTGCAGTCTACAGATTTCTTTAAGTGTGTGAATAATGATCTTCCTCGCTCTCCAAATTCTTGGTTGCATAAGTGACTTGGAGAGATTAATTTCAGCCCAGTAGAAGTATTTGGCGTCAGAGTCTCAGTTCCTCAGCTGTTGATAGAAGGAACTGGATTTTTCAGACAAAATCCCCCAAAGGCCTGGATACCTCCTGTCATTTTCTTCATTATTTAGGCCTCAAAAAAAGCATAAACGATCATACAAATTTATGGTAATGACTACCACAGAAAACAGCTTTTCAAATTTTCCTAGAGAAGAGAGAATGAGCTTTCATTTCTTGAAGCTTGTTGACATATCCTCTTTCCAAAACACCTTTATGGCACAGAGGTTCAGACATAGAAAAATTTTATCTTGAAAACAGTGTCTGTCTGGGTAATATGTCTTTTACCTGAAGGAACTTGATTTAAGGATAGTACATAGATTTAACACCAAATAATCTTTGTATCTTTAAACATTACCTGAAAGAACTTGACTTTAGGGTAGTAGATAGATTTAACCCCAAATAATATTTGTATCTTTAAACATTAAGTTCAAAGGCCTCAAAGAGTGAAAAATCAACAAATAGTAGAAAACCTGCACCTATTTCCTTCCCTCTCTCTTTCTGTCTTTTGTGTCTTATTGAAAACTTATCCCTGAGCCATTAAAAAAATCCAAAAAACTCTTACCTTCCATCTTACAATCAATACTGTATATAGGTTCCAAGATTGAAAAATGGTAAGGGCTAGGTAACAAGGCTTAAGTAATTTGCCCAAGGTTACATAGCTAGGATGTATCTGAGGTCAGATTTGAACTCAGGACCTCCCGTCTCTAGGCCTGGCTCTCAATTTACTGAGCCACCTAGCTGCCCCTTCCTCCACATTCCTTTTTACAGAGCTGAAGTTAAAAGAGAGGTAGGAAAAAAATCAGGGTAGACTAGAATTCCTTCCATCTTCCTCTCTTCTATTTCATTCCTACACCAGGGAGATCAGACTTTAAATCTCACCATTACCATAATTGACTTTATCTCAAAAACCAAATTCTGGAATTTCTTTCTTTGCCCAAAATTTCTTCATATTTCTCTCTCTCTCTCTCTCTCTCCCTCTCCTGCCACTTGAGGGCTTTGCCAGCTAAGCGGCTTGGTGGGCTTTGAATTTCAACTTAGGGTACTTTTTAGATAAGTGAGATTTTCTGTCCCCTTCCCACATTTCCCTTTTTTCATATACCTCCATTTTTTATTAAAATTACATTGTTGAAAACTATTGACAGACTCTTGACTTGAGAGTTGATTTGATAATGGCAACCACAATAGTAATGTAAATAAAATATAATTAATATTACATTTAATAATTTTACTTTCATTTATTACACTGCCTCGAAGGAACCTGGCACAGTGGTACAGAGAAGTAGCCTTGCTATCAGGAAGACCTCAGTTCAAGGATCACTTGTGTATGATCCTACTCAACTCACTTGATTTCTCCAAGCAACTCTAGGCTAGAAGTTGACAATCTATTTTAGGAAAGGAAATTTTGTTAAATCAACACAATCACAAATTTAGACCAAAAGAGAGCCACAGGATTGCTGTGAGATATTTGTGAGGCACTTTGCCAGACTTAAAGCCTGATATACACATCACTGTTAATAATGACATTATTGAATAAGAACAAAAGGAATTACTTAGAGAGCAAGGTCATAGATGAGAAGGAAAGGAAAGGACACTATAAGTAGAAGGGTGATTCTTATTTTTTAACCTTCCTAGTTAATGTCAGTCCTTTGACTCACTGACTTCTTTTCCATCCTTTAATCTCATGACTTTCTGCCATTCATACCCAGCATATACCCATCCTTAGATGAAGATACTTTATTTCTATTGTGCTCGTTACTTACTGGACCTCCCCAGGTGATGAAGGTTGCTGGAGAAAATCTGGAAACTTCTCATTGGGTTTCTTATACATTTATGCTAACATCTAAATTGTAGAGAATCCTTTTTATTATTTTTTTTGTTGACTTTATAACTTCCTCTAGAATGGTAGTCCTTAAGCTTCCATTTTCTTTTCAAGTTCCCAACTCTACTTCTCCCCTCATCCTCAGCAAATGATTTCCTTCATTTCCTCCCTGTGTCAAGAAAATCAAGATAATTTAAAATGTCCCCCCAAATTTCCTTCTCAAAATTTATCAGTGTCCTCATCCATCCTCTCCTTTTTTTTACATTCATAGAAAGAGGTGGCCCATCTCTTTGCCATGGTTATTATACATTCTCCTTGAAATGTCCACCTTCTCCCTTCCCATTTCTATGACTGATTTTTAAGTAATTCTTCTTTCTTTTATTCATCTTCACAGTAACACTTCAAATTATTGTTATATGTCTCTATTGTTTTTCATGTCAAACTAGTGGAAAGAATGGTTTTCTCTGAACATAGTAGCACATCCGTATAATCACAGCTTTGAGGGGAAAGTTAAGGAAGATGAATCTCTCATGCTTGGGAAGTCTGAGCTATAGTATGCTATGTTGACATTACACTAAGAAGGGCGATTAATATAGTGGACTGAAAGAGGGGCAAACCAGCATAGGTCAGAAATGGAGCAGCTTAAAGCTCCTATTATAGTTAGCTGTTGGGATTGAGTCCTTGTATTGTCTCTGTATTTCCAGCCTCTTGAAAAGATGTAGTCTTAAAAAATAAACAGACTCTACTGACGTATGGCTCCTTTTAAAATCCACTCCTAACAGAGGCTGGTACACTGTGGTACAATCAAACAAAATGGACTTCTCTACTAGCAGCAATGGAAGAATCCAGAGCAAGGCTGAGGGACTTAGGAGAAAGAAAACTAGCCACACTCAGAGGAAGAACCGTGGGAGGAGAAACATAGAAGAAAAACAATTGTTTGAGCACATGGGCTGATGGGGATATTATTGGAGATGAAGACACTAAACGATAACTCTAGTCCAACTATCAATAATATGGAATTAGGTCTTGATCAATGATACATGTAAAACCCAGTGAAATTGTGCGTCGGCTATGGGGGCATGGGAGTGGGGTTTGGAGAGAGGGAAAGAACATGAAATATGTAACTAGGGGAAAATATTCAAAACAAAA
>NW_025374524.1:0-3320 GCF_016433145.1 Gracilinanus agilis
ATTTTCTTGGATTTTATTTGCAAGAAAAATTATAATTTATTTATATTATATATTATATTACAATATATAATTTATAATTGTTTATTTTTAATTATTATTTTCATGCCTTTATTTATTTATTTATTTGTTTGTTTATTGGGTGTTGCTGCCCTCTGGAGGCAGAAAACATCCACTATGGCTCAGCAGGAAAAAGGGGAAAGAAAAAAGGAAAAAGGAAAAATATATATTTTTGAGTGCTCACTACTGGCCTCTGGTGGCTACGTGGCCACACTACAACAGGGAAGGGTAAGGGGGTGTGGTTAGGGTAGGGGGTGGGAGTAAGGCTTGCGATTGTATTTGCCAGGAACCAAAATGGAGGATATAGCTACAAAACAGGGCTATGCTGCTAAGGTGTCTAAAAGCCATCACAGCTGGAAACTGAGAGTTGAAGCAGTTACCTTGCTTTTTGAAACCCAAGTTGGGGCAGGGAGAGAGCTCGGACACAGGCCAGGGTGGGTGAAAAAATTGAAGACATGCCCACACCAAGGAAAAGAGCCCAGCAGAGGTTAGGGATTCCTGCAAGGAAAAGGGACTCCCCCTGGCACTGGGGCTGGGGCTGGGGTTGGTAGAGGGAGTCTTAAGCTCATCAGTCATGGAAGCAGTGGCAGAAGCAGGGACTGTCACTACAGTGGAAGACAAGCCGGCTGGACAGTCTAGCAGAGACTGAAGGCAGCAGGAGGTTTGCAGCTGCAGAGGCAGCAGCTCAGCACAAGGAGGAGGGGAAAGCAGCGGGAGGCAGCAGCTGATTCAGGGGGAGCCAAATTGGGCAGGGGGTGGCCGTGCTTTCAGGTCTTTCTGGGTGAACTGGGAAATTTAGTTCCCAGGAGATCTATAGGTTAAGTTCTAGGGTCCCTTCGTGTTGCCAATTGTAGTTTTAAAAATTAATATTCAATGCCTCCAAAGTATGATATTTATAAGGATTTATTAATATTAAATTAGAGAGCTAGAGAAATGTGGGTCACCTTTCCCACTCACCTCACAAGGAATAGAGAAGCTTGGGCCACCAGGACTGGTCAGCACCTAAATCCATGTGCAAGAGCGAGAGAAGCATGGCAGAGCAAACCAAAATTAAATACAAGCTAAGCAACCATGCACATATATGCAAGGCAAAAGGAACTGTGGGTAATACAGAAAGGAAGTTTGGGTAATGTAGTTTCAGGGGTTCAAGATCTTCCAACTTTACAATAGGTCTACCTGGAAAATCTAGAAATAAACAAAAATCTTGACATCGTACTACTAGATATTATATAAGAAAACTTCCCTGATATTCTTGAACAAGTGGGCAAAATAGACATTGACAAAACCATAGATCACCTTCTACATTAAATCCTCAAAGGATCCATAGATCACCCTCTACATTAAACCCTGAAAAGACAACTCCCAGGAATGTAATAGCCAAATTCAAGAGCTTCCAAGTAAAAGAAAAAATTTTACAAGAAGCCAGAAAGAAACAATTCAGATATCAAGGAGCACCAATCAGGATCACACAGGATCTGGCAGCCTCCACACTAAAGGACCACAAGGCTTGGAATATGATATTCAGAAAAGCAAGAGAATTGGGTCTACAACCAAAGATCACCTACCCATGAAAATTGACTATATACTTCCAGAGGAAAGTATGGGCATTTAACAAAATAGAAGGTTTCCAAGTATTGGTAAAGAAAAGACCAGAACTAAATGGAAATTTTGATGTCCAAATACAAATTCAAGAGAAACATGAAAAGGTAAACAGAGAGGGAATTGTTTTAAGGGCTTCAGTAAGGTCAACTTATTTATATTCCTATATGGAAATATATTTGTAACTCCCAAAAACTGTATTCATTATCATAGTAGTTAGAAGAATTATTCATTAATAGAGGCTGGGGTACTAAGTGGTTTAAGATAATATGTAAAAAAAAAGAAAGGGGCGGGGGGGAGAGAATAAAAGATGGTATCAAGAGAAACTTGAAGGAATAAGAAAAATAGGATAAATTATACCACATAAAGAAGCACATGGGAGTGGGAGGAGAAGAATACTATTATAAGGAGAGGAAAAGAGGGCTAATAGGTAATATTTAAATCTTACTCTCAATTGAATCAGTTCTGAGAGGGAAGAGCATCTAGATCCATTCGGGTACTGAATTCTATCTTAACCTACAGGGAAGATGAGAGGGAAAAACCAAGGGAGGGAGTAGGGCAGGGAGTACCAAAAGGGAGGGGAAAAGAGGGGGGAGGGAATTTAGTAGACCCTAAAGGAAAATAAGAGGGGAATAAGAAGGGAGGAGACGGAAGGGAAGCAAAATAAGGGTGGGGATTAGGGGAACTGCTTAAAAGCAAAACACTGGTGTAGAAGGAAATAGTGAAAGAAGAAAGGGCAGGACTAGAACAGGAAATCAAAATGATGGAGAATACACAGGTGGTAATCATAACTCTGAATATATGAATGGGATGAACTCACCCATAAAATAAAAGCAAATAGCAGAGTGGATTAGAAACAAAAATCCTATCTTATGTTGTCTACAAGAAACATACATGAGGCAGGTAAACACACACACAGGGTAAAGCTAAAAGACGGAAGCAAAATCTATTGGGCATCAACTGAGAAAAAAAGGCAGGAGTCACAATCATATCTGATAAAGCCAAAGTAAAAATAGATCTGATTAAGAGATAGGGAAAGTAATTACCTCTTGATAAAAGGCAGTATAGGCAAAGAAGAAACAGCAGTACTCAACATGTATGCCCCAAATGGAACAGTGTCCAAAAATTTTAAGGAGAAACTACTGGAGCTTAAGGAGGAAATAGACAGTAAAATCATACTAGTGGGAGACCTGAACTTTCCTCTATCCAATCTAGATAAATCAAACCAAAAAATAAATAAGAAAGAAGTAAGAGATGAATGAAAATCTTAGAAAATTTAGAGTTAATAAATATGTGGAAAAAAATAAATAGGGACAAAAAGGAATACATCTTCTTTTCAGCAGCACATGGTACATTCACAAAGATTGACCATGTACTAGAGCATAAAAACATGGCAAACAAATGCAAAAGAGCAGAAATAATAAGTGTAACCTTTTCAGATCACAATGAAAAAAAATAATAATTAGTAAGGGTATATGGAGAGGCAAATCAAAAATGAATTGGAGGGGCAGCTGGGTAGCTCAGTTGATTGAGAGCCAGGCCTAGAGATGGGAGGTCCTAGGTTCAAATCCGGCCTCAGACACTTCCCAGCTGTGTGACCCTGGGCAAGTCACTTGACCCCCATTGCCTACCCTTACCACTCTTCCACCTATAAGTCAATACAC
>NW_025374525.1:0-1242 GCF_016433145.1 Gracilinanus agilis
GTATATATAAATATACTTATCTATTTCCCTCCCTTCCCTTCCCCCTCCCTGTGTCAACAGGCAATTCGATCTGGGTTATATGTGCATTATCATTCAGAACATATTTCCATATTGTTCATTTTTGTAAGTGACTAATCTTATGAAACTAAACCCCCAAACATAAATCCAAATAAACAACTGAAAAATCATAGCCTTTCATTTGCATTCTGACAACAACAATTCTTTCTCTGAAGGTGGACAGCATTCTTTTTCATAAGTTCCTCAGAATTGTCCTAGGTCATTATATTGCCACAAATAGCTATGTCTATTACAGTTGATGATTCCACAATATTGCTGTTACTGTATACAATGTTTTCCTGGTTCTATTTCTTTTTTTTTTATTCAACCCTTAACTTCTATGTATTGGCTCCTAGGTGGAAGAGTGATAAGGGTGGGCAATGGGGGTCAAGTGACTTGGCCACGGTCACACAGCTGGGAAGTATCTGAGGCCAGATTTGAACCTAGGACCTCCTGTCTGTAGGCCTGACTCTCAATCCACTGAGCTACCCAGCTGCCCTATTTATTTCATTCTGTATCAGTTCATGTAGTTCTTTCCAGCTCTAAGAAATGTGAATTTTGAAATAGGTAGTAATAAGGACTATGGCCATCAGAGAGAACTGATTCAATGCAGAAGTACTAAGTTGATTATACAAGCCATATAGCCTCGTAATAGTTAGATGACATGGTGAATCGAGCTATGAACCTGGAGTTAAAAAAGACCAAGTTCAAAACTAGCCTCAACACTTACAAACTTGGTGACTCTGGACAGGTCACTTAAACTCTGTTTGCTTCAGTTTTCTTATATGTAAAGTGTATATAATAATAGCACCTACTTCCAGGGTTGTTGTGAAGATTAGATGAAGTAAAGTGCTTTTTTAAAAACTAAAGTACTATATAAATCCTAGCTGTGATTATTATTATTATTACTGTTACTGTTATTTCCATTTATTAGCTTAAACACATAGGTCAGGTGATTTGGGGGGGGGTCTATGAATTTGTATTTTGATAACTATTTCAATATAATTGCTTTTCTTTGTAATTATACACATTCATGTGTAAATATTATATATGTATATGTACACACACATATATATACATATATTTAAAGAGAGAATCAGAGAGAGAGAGGGAGAGGGAGAGAGAGAGGGAGACAGATAGAGAGAAGGAGACAGAGAGGGAGAGAGAGACAGAGAGAGGAAGAGA
>NW_025374526.1:0-7896 GCF_016433145.1 Gracilinanus agilis
AGCCCCCTCTCTCTCTGTCCCTCACCCTTCTCTGTCTCTCTGTCTCTGTCTCTGTCTCTCTCTCTCCCCCATTTCTCCACATATATGTCTTTATTAAATGGTAAGTTTATCTCATGGATATTTTATATGTACTTATATGCTTTCCTTTCCCTCCATTCTACTGTAAGCACAAGGAGAATAGAGTAGGTAGTCAGTCTACCATAGCAGAGAGAGTGGTTGTTGGGGAGCCAGAAAGCCTGGTTCCAGACGTGCCTCTATGACCACTGGCACTTTAGCTCCCTGAACAAGTAACTCCACCTCAGCGAGCCACTCTGGATTCCACAACACACCAACGGGGTTAATCACCCCTGTTGGATTCTATCTAGGATTGAAATGAGGTCCAAATGAGATGACGTATTCTAAGCACTTTGCAAATTGTGAGGATTTCCCAGAGAGTCAGAGTTGGGAGGAACATCGGTGGCCATAGAGAGTCCAATCCATCCCCCAAAGGAGTCCCCATTAAAACCTCTGGCTCCATCAAGGACTAGCCCTCTACCTCCCAAGGCAGTTAGTTGGGAGGAAGGTTTTCCAGACATCACACTTCTATTTATCTTTTCATAATTTCCATCTTTCGGTCCTGGTTCTGCCTTCTGGGATCAAACAAAACAAGTCAAATCCCTTTTTTCTCATGACCGAGAAACCCAGGAGCACGCCGCCATGCCCGGCTGTCCATCGCCTCTTGTAGGACCTGGGCCTTAACCATTCACAGTGACCTTCTCTGGACATGCTGCCTGTGATTTATTTCGTTATGCTTCAGCAACCAAAAGTGAGCCTGATCAGATCCTGCAGGCACCGTCTGACCAGGCTACACAGGGCTATTATTTCCTTATTTCTGGATTCGTGGCCTCCCCCAAAACTCTCCAAGACTGTTGCAGAAAAGGGACTGACCTGCATTGGTAGAGGGAATTTCCTCCTCTGGGAGTTCCCATCCCATGAAATCACAGACCAGCCCTGAGCCCTAGCTTTTGCCTCCCTTCATTATTTTGTCTCACACATCACACCAAGGTGGTGGCTAGGTGGCACAATGGATAGAATGCCAAGCCTGGAGTCAGGAAGAGTCTTCTTCCTGAGTTAAATCTGGCTTCAGGCACTTAATAGCTGTGTGACTCTGGGCAAGTCACTTCCCCTGTTTGCCTCCATTTTCTCATCTGTCAAATGAGGTGAAGAAGGAAACGGCAAACCCTTCCAGGATCAAAGCCAAGAAAATCCCAAAAGGGGTCATGAAGAGACGGATGGGGCAGAAATGATTAAGCAACAACAAAAATGGACCCTTTCTCTGAAAAACATGTTTATTTATTTAACAGCTTTATTTATCTATTTGTTTAGAATGCTTTCTCATGGTTGCATGATTCAGGTTCTCTTCCTCCTCTTTTCCCTCCCCACCTCCCCGGGTTGACTAGCAATTCCATTGGATTACACATGCAGGAAAAAAAATCCCTAGGACTCGGTTTCCCTTTTTGTGCCCTTCGATCTTCCTGGGTTTAGGGCTCCCTGTGAGGACCAGACTCCCAACCCTGGCATTTCTCTCCCCCAGTGCTGTTCTAGAAGTACCATGTGCCAACAGATTGCACCCCTGGAGCCACAGAAAACCGTTTTTAAATGCATAAAATGCAACGGAAGCCAGTTACACTGAAATAGAGTTATCAGACTATTTCATTGACCCTCTCCCCGCCCCCCCAACCTAATGGAATTTCACTGGAGCTTGACTTGAAGGGACAGATTTAAAGAAGGAAAGGGCCCCACAGGGCACCAACTCCCCCACTTAACAAATGAGGAAATTGAGGCCAAGCTAGGCTAAGTGACTCATTCCAAGTCACCCACATGGAATAAGAGATTGGCACCCAGGTCTTTGTCCCCCAGGGGCTGCTAGGTGGCACAGTAGATAACACACCAGGCCTGGAGTCAGCAGGACCTGGGTTCAAATGTGATCTCAGACCCTGGGCAAGTCACTGAACTCTGCCTCAGTTTCCTCATCTGTCAAACGCGCTGGAGACCACTCCAGGGTCTCTGCCAAAAAAGAAATAAAAACAACAGGACTAAACGAATGAACAACAGACTTCGCCACCCAGGATGTGCCAACGCTGCGGCCGCGGGACGTCGGGCTTCCCTCACCATTCTTGGCTTGCCCCAAGGGCTGAGGGGCCCCCTGGGAGCCGGGGATGCCACCCTCCAGCACAGGACCTCGGCTCTCTTTAGAGAAAGGAGATCCGAGCATAGAAAGGGTCCAGGAGAGAGAGAGAGAGAGTGGACAGCGAAGGCAGAGAGGCCGGGAAAGAGGCGGGGCGCAGACTCCCAGAAGTCCAGAGCAGCTTTTGGGCAGTCCCTGGCCAGTGCCTGGCCCTCTCGGGGCCGCCAGTGCCCGGGACTCCCACCCTCATCCCCAGGGTGCGCTTTCGGTTTTGCCGGGGGACGACGGCGGTGGATCCCGGGCTGGGCTGGGCCGGGGCGGGCCGGGGCGGGCCGGGCGCGGTCTCGGGATGAGTGGGGAGGGAGGCCCGGCCACTTAATTCGAAAGAGTTTGACTACACGTGAGTCGAGAGGCTGGTGTAGAGAAAGCCAGAGCTTGGGAGAGACAGACAGAAAGAAGAGCGGAAAGGAGGAGGGACAGCGGGGGGAGGGGAAGATTCCGGGGCCCCAGAAGACCCCGGAAAGTCCCGATAGCCGCTACAAAAGGGACCGCCCCCTGGCCACCTCTAAGCCGGCTCCCACCTGCGCTGCGGATCCTAGCCAGCCCCAACAGTCCTCGCTGAGCTCCAGACATGGGCCCCCAACGTGAGTATCCCAGCGGTCCTGCGCCCCGCTAGCCCCAGCCTGGGGACTGGAGGCCGGCCAGGGAGCGGAAAGGACGGGCCCATAGGGGCGGGGGGTGTCATTCGGGAGAGCCTCCAGCCTCCGGCAGAAGCAAAGAGCGAGAGTGGCCAGCACTGAAGCTAGGGGAGGAGGGACCTGAGTGCTAATGCCACCTTTTAGCCCTCATGTGGTCCTCAGTTTCCTTGTCTGGTAAAAGAGGAGGGAAGAGAATGGAACTACTTGAGGAATGACTGATAGTAGGAAAAAGGATGACTCGAGTCTGAGCTAATATGAGTTCAAATCCCAACTCTGCTACTTGGGCAAGTTAGTTGACTTCTCTGGGCCTCAGTTTACTCAACTGTGAAATAAGGGAATTGGACATAATGAGCTTTTTGTCTGTGATCTTATGATAAGGGGAAAGACTGGTGAATCTGGAGTCAGAAGATGTGAGTTCAAATCTCCATCCTGCTTCTTTCTGCTTGGGTGGGTTTGGGGAGCCTCTATAGGCCAGCCAGGTTCCTTCATCTATAAAATGAGAGGGCTGCATCTGAGAGCTTTTGCCAGCCTCTGACTAGATGAGGACCACATGGGGACTAACTTGGGACATTAGAACTCAGGTCACCCTTCCTCCAACTCCAGTGCTGGCCATGGTGGCCCCATGCAAATCAAAAGCCTTCAGAGAGGGGGCAGCTGGGTAGCTCAGTGGATTGAGAGTCAGGCCTAGAGATGGAAGGTCCTAGGTTCAAATCTGGCCTCAGACATTTCCCAGCTGTGTGACCCTGGGCAAGTCACTTGACCCCCATTGCCCACCCTTACCACTCTTCTACCTAGGAACCAATACACAGAAGTTAAGGGTTTAAAAATGTAAAACAAAAAAAAAAAAAAGCCTTCAGAGAGCCCCCAAATGAGGAAAGACAGAACAGGAATGCAGTGGCTTCACTCCAAATTCTTGGCTTGCTCCATGGGCTGAGGTGCCCACCAGGAAACAGGGATGCCACCTTCCCTCCAACAGGGGAAGCCCCCAACAAAGGTTCTTGGCTCTTTTGTTAGAGAAAGGAGATCTGAAGAATAGAATGGGTCAAGGAGAGAGAGTGGAGAGGGAAGGCAGATAGGACAGGAAAGAGGCGGGCGCAGAAGAGGCCAGCTGGCAGATGGGCAGGCTGGACTGGGAGAGAAGCAGATCTTCCTGAACCAGCTGCCATGGAAGACGAAGCCAGGGAAGCAGTAGATGGCACTAGAGAGCCCAGGAGAAGGAAAGTCGCTGATGCAAGTGCCCAGTATTTCCATGGCCACCTTCTCTTCCAGATGTCTTCCTCATTGCCACGTGTATCGGCCTCAGCCAACTCAGCTGGGCCATGAGCCTTCCAGTGACCCAGCCTGAACCCAATATGCCCCAATGTCTCAAAAGCTCCAAGAAGCTCCTGGAGGCTACAAAAGAAACTCTCCACAAGGTACAGCAGAGATTCTTTTCCTCTGGTCTTTTAGGGTCTTGTCGCTTTCAAATAAGCCTCTCTTTACTTGTCACTGCCTAAATGGGCCAGAGACATTGTGTAAGTTTTTCCTTTTTCCTTTTTTAAACTAAAAAAGATTTCTTTCCTCCCCTGCCCCTCCCTGCCCTATCAGGGTGGGGGTGGGGGGGAGGGAAGGAAAACCAAAACTTTCTTTAAAAAAAATGCATTATAAAACAAAACACATTCCCACATTGACCGTGTCCAAAAACTGTCCAGAAATGTCTCATTCTGCTCCCTGAGTCCGTCATCTTTCTGGGAGGATGTGGGTAGCTGCTTCCTCATTGGTCTTCTGGAATTGTGGTTGATCTTGGCTTTGATCAGTGTTCTTAAGTCTTTCAAAACTGTGTGTTTTTAAAGTTGCTTGTGGCTGTCAGTGAGACCAGTTACCACTTAAAAGAGTGATTAGGGAACAGCAAGATGGCTCAGTGGTTTGAGAGCCAGGTCTACAGATCCTGGGTTCAAATGTAACCTCAAACACTTCCTAGCTGTGTGACCCTTAACAAGTCATTTAACCGTATTGCCTAGCCCAGTGATTCCCAAAGTGGGCGCCACCGCCCCCTGGTGGGTGCTGCAGCGATCCAGGGGAGCAGTGATGGCCACAGGTGCATTTATCTTTCCTATTAATTGCTATTAAAATAAAAAAAAATTAATTTCCAGGGGACTAAGGAATATTTTTTCTGGAAAGGGGGCGGGAGGCCAAAAAAGTTTGGGAACCCCTGGCCTAGCCCTGACTGCTCTTCTGCCTTAGAACTAATACACAGTATTGGTTCTAAGACAGAAGGTAAGGGTTGGCCTTTTTTTTTTTTTTTTTTTTTACCCTTGTACTTCGGTGTATTGTCTCATAGGTGGAAGATTGGTAAGGGTGGGCAATGGGGGTCAAGTGACTTGCCCAGGGTCACACAGCTGGGAAGTGATTGAGGCCGGGTTTGAACCTAGGACCTCCTGTCTCTAGGCCTGACTCTCACTCCACTGAGCTACCCAGCTGCCCCCCCCCCTTTTTTTTTTAAGAGTGATTAGTCGATTGGTTGGCTACCAGTAGAGGAGAGATCAGTGAATCGCTCTAACTAATGGACCAATTGCTTCCCTAAAAAATGTCCTTAAATTGGCCAAAGGGAAGATGCTGCTGAATTCCTGTCGCCGTTGCCGACACTATTGTCAGATAGTGACGAGGATCTTGGATATCTATGACAACAAAGACCGCTGATTCAGGACAGAAGTTCTAGTTTGCCTTTCTTCCCTCGGCCTGGCCCTGCCCCTGCTCACACCACTTCCATTAGAGATTCGAACTGGGGGGAGATCTTGCAAGTGAAGCCCAATTTCAGATATATTCTAGGAGCTTCAGGGCACGAGGGCACCCCTTAAAGGAAGGAAGACCAAGGTTCGAGCTTTGGGACCTTGGGCACCGCGTAGTCTTAGGGCCCCCACAATGCTCAGTGACTGAGAAGGTCTTAGAGATGCTCCCACTTATAATTCAGAGCTTTGGAGCCATGGAGGGAATTTCTGTACCATTAAATCATGGTCCACACCTGCGTCCCATCTCGCACCCAAAGCCCCAGCATTATCTCCTGCTCCTTTTGCCACGGGGATTTCTCATTTGAAAATACGAAAAGCAAACAACATCCTTTAGGAAGAGCAGAAGAACTGTATTCGGCATTTCCTTTCCTTCTGGCTTCCATGCCCCAAAGCTTCTCTGGACACACGCTTTCTCCCTTTATGTTTCTGTGTGCCTCCGAGTGAAGCTATCATTGAATCCAATCTGGATTTTTAAAAATAAAAATAGCTGACATTTTTATAACCCTTAGAATCAATACCATATATTGCTTCTAAGGCACATGAGTAGTAAGGACTAGGTAATGGAGGTTAAGTGACTTGCCCAGGGGTACACATCCAGGAAGTGCCTGAAGTCAAATTTGAACTCAGGACCTCTCCTCTCAAGGCCTGGCTCTCTGTCCACTGAGCCATCTAGCTGCCCCCAATAACTAACATTTTTCTTCTTGTTTAGTCATTTTTCAGTTGTATCTGATTCTTCATGACCCCTTTGGGTGGTTTTCTTAGCAAAGATACTGCAATGGTTTACCATTTCCTTCTCCAGTTTATTTTGCAGATGAGGAAACTGAGGCAAACAGGGTAAATTACTTGCCCAGGGTCACACAACTGCTAAGTGTCTAAGGCTAGATTTGAACTCAGGTTCACTTAGCTACCCTGCTAATATTTATCTAGAACTTATTATGTGCCAGGCATTGTGCTAAGCACTTTAAAATTATCTCATTTGATCCACACAACAGCTCTGAGATGTAGATGCTATTATTATTCTCATTTTACTGATGGGGAAACTAAGGCAAACAGAGATTAACTGACTTGCCCAGGATCACACAGTTATGAAGTGTCTGAGGCTGGTTTGGAATGCTCAGGTCTTTCTGACTCTAGGTCCTGTGCTCTACCCACTGTGCCACATTGCTGCCTAACCAAGCTGAAGAATGGCATCTCAAAGGCAAAAAGAGTTTTGATTGGATTTATTCTGGATTGCTTTGGTTCTCTCAAAATCCAATAAAGAAAAGCCATTTTGTGAGGTTCCAAGTGAAACAATTGTCAGTTCACACAAAGTAATAGTAACAGAAGAGAAAAGATTCACTTTGTAAAACTCCCCAGGGCAAAGGGCCAACGTGCCTTGCAGCTACCAGGGTTTCCAGGAACAACAAACAGTGCATCTTTGAAGAAGCCGGCTTCTGCCTTTTTGATATAAAACTTCTGGGTCCTTCCAACTTTAAAAGTATGGTTCTGTGAATGAAATGCCAATTGGCTTTGTTGGAGGGAATTTCCATAGCTGAAGTTCCCCCCAACATGAAATCATAGGTCAAAAGAAAAAAAAATTAAGCAGCCTTAAGGTTTCCTTTTTGGAGAATTGGTTACACTTGAGAAAATAGTAGAGGTTGGAGGAGTGCAACTAGGTGACTCAATGGCTTGAGAGACAGGACTAGAGATGGGAGGTCCTGGATTCAAATTTGACCTCAGACAATTCCTAGCTGTGTGACCGTGGGCAAGTCACTTAACCCCCATTGCCTCACCCTTACTGCTCTTCTATCTTGGAGCCATTTCTCAGTATTGATTCTAAAATTTCTAAGATTACACCTATTCCTTCTAAGACAAAAGGTAAAGAGGTTTGGTTTGGTTTTGATTTTTTTTCAGACAAATTTTATTTATTTTAATTTTTATTTAGAATATTTTTCCATGGTTACATGATTCATGATCCTCCCCTCCCCTCCTAAAGCCGACAAATAGTTCCACTGGGATATACATATATCCTTATTCAATTGATTTTGGTTTGTTTTTTTTTTTAAGAAAAATAAAAACTATTTGGGAAAAAAGATCCTTTGCCATAAGCAAGCATGACAGCAGAGTGGTTACTGATGAGCAGTTTGTTTAAATGATAAGAAAGGAAGAAAGGAAGAAAGGAAGAAAGGAAGAAAGGAAGAAAGGAAGAAAGAAAGAAAGAAAGAAAGAAAGAAAGAAAGAAAGAAAGAAAGAAAGAAAGAAAGAAAGAAAGAAAGAAAGAAAG
>NW_025374527.1:0-6650 GCF_016433145.1 Gracilinanus agilis
AGGAGGAGGAGGAGGAAAAGGAAGAGGAAAAGGAAGAGGAGGAGGAGGAGGAAGAAGAGGAGGAGGAAGAGGAGAAGAAGGAGGAGAGAGAGTGAGAGAGAGAGAGAAGAAAGGAACAAAGGAACGAAGGAATGAAGGAGAGAGAAGGGAGGGGAAAAAAGAACTTCTTGCTTTCTTTTTTTTTTCTTCTTTTGTCACACAAAGTTAAGTGAGTTGCCCAGAGTCACACCACTAATAAGTGTCTGAGGCTGACTTTGACTTAGGTCTTCCTATTCCAGGCCTGGCACTATATCTACTGCACCATCTAACTGCCCTCAAATTTTTGTTTTCAAATTGCTCACTCTCTGTTGGGAATGAAGGGGTCAGATAGAGGTACAACATCATATATAGATAAATGAAAATAAAATATATACAAAATAAATGCAAACTAATTTTAGGAAAGAATGCTAAAAACTGGGGGGTAAGAGAAGGTTGGAACTAGACAGTCTTACAAGAAACTTTGGATTATGGGTGCCAAATGTGAAGAAGGAGTAAATACCAGGCAGAGGGGCAGGAGATAGAATGTTGTGCACCAGGGACAAACAGAACGAGTTCAGTTGGAACCCAGAGTTAGTTGATGAGTTGAAGGAAGTAATATTAAATATGACTGGAAAGGCAGAATGGTTTTGGGTCAGGTGAGTAGAGATGTGTGTAGATATTTAGAACTTGAAATAAGTCTAAGAATTATACATACATGTATATGTTTATCACATATATATGGGGGTATCCTAGAAACAATGGGAAGGCCCCCCCAATTTTTGAGTAAAGGAATGATGTGTGGATTAGGAATATGAATTTGGCAGCTGTGTGAAGGAAGAATTAAAAAGGGGAGAGACAAATGACAGGGAAACCTTTTGGACTAAAACTGTAATAGCCTATAGGAGACAAAGAAGACTTGAACTAGATGGGTAGGGGTGACATGAGTGAAGAAAAGGAGAAGTGTAGGTGGGATATTATGGAGGTAAACCCGACAAAATTTGATGACTAATTGAGTGTGTTGATGAGGATGAAGTAAATGGAAGAATCAAGGATGACTGGGAATATAGGATACAATCAACAGAAATAGGGAAGTTTGGAGGATGGAAAAGTTGAAGGAGATGATAATGAGTTATATTTTGGACATGTTAGTTTGGCATGAAAGTTATTGGGTTATGATCCATGTCCAAAGAATGACAATAGAATGGTAAAAAATCATTTAAACCAGAGAGGTTAGATAAGAAGGATGAGGGAGTAATATTATATTTCAATAATGTATACTCCTCTGTGGAAATTCATGACCTAGAATAGAGAAGCATGATAGAAAGCATCTGGCTGAAGATTAATGGAACAAAAACCAGAACAGATATTGTGGTGGGAGTACATTATTGCCTACCCAGCTAGAAGGAAGAAAACTGCATGATGAGTTCCAGAAGCAAATCACAAAGCTGGATGAGAGGCAGAATATTTTGTGATGAGAGTTTAATCTATCTGGATATCTCCTTTTCTTAAAGCAGAACAAATGAGTAACTCAAGGCTTGCCTTTTCAATCTTTAGAATACCAAAGAAGTCAGAAAATAAGCTAACTGCTCTTCTAAACCTGATGCTGAGCAAAGAGAAAGCTCCTAGCTACCTAAGGTAAAATGAGTGGAAATTATGGATGGAGCAAACATTATCTTGGAATTTGTAGTAGATTAAGAAGAAGGAACTTGAAAATAGCCTACCCCATGCCCTGCCATTGGGTAGAAAATATTTTAGAGAGAGTTGCTAGAATACAATCTCAGAGGTTCTCACAATCTTCATATCCCTGAGGGACACCCTAACCCCAGACCTTTTCAAGGAGCCTGCAAGTCAAAATTATTTTCATAAAAATACTGACATTATTTGACTATTACAATACTGCTTCCTTTTTCAAATACGGGTCTATGTAAAGCCAGATTTTCTTCATATGCTTCAACCAAAACCACATATCACAACAGATTGAATGCAGAAGCTGATATGGAAAATCAGCTGTTTCCTATTCAACCAGATTATAAAGAGATCTGCAAAAATAAGTGAAGAAATAAAAAGTAAAACAATGCCACGCTTCTCACTTCCTTATTTTGGAAAATATATTTTTTATAAAATATTTTATTTATGTTCACATGTAATGGGCCTATTATTTTGATAAGTTTATTTTTAATTTATTAATTTTATACAATCATATGCAAATATCAATAACACTCTGTCACATAAACAAAATCTCATTGGGTTCCCTCAATAATATTTAAGACTATAACTGAATCCTGAGGTAAAAAAAATTAAGAACCACGGTCATAGATGAAGCCATTTTGGAAATTGTTGGAACTGTGTTCAAAATTGCACATACCCTTTAACTGAGCAAAATTGTTAAGAGGCATAAGCTGCAAAAAGATCAAAGAAAGAGGAGAATAAAGTGATAGCATATTTTTATAGAGGCAAAGTATTGGAAACTGCAAAAGTGGACATCAACAGGGGAATGGCTAAACAAATGAAGGTTTATGCATTGCTAGAACACCATTATTGCTATAAAGAAATAATGAACAGGATAATTTAAGAGGAAACTGAGACTTTTGTGAATTTATGCAAAGTGAAGTGAGCAGAAAGAAAAGACCAATTTAGATTTTAACAAGAACATTATGCATATGAACAACTTTCAAAGGCTGAACTCAACGAACTCTGATCAATGCAATGATTAACCATGATTCTAGAAGAGTGTTGATAACATGTTACTCATTTTCTGACACAGAGGTAATGGCTAGTATGTTAATTTGTTGGACTATGCATTTTCTTTACATTTGCTTTACCTTTATGGGGTGGGGCAGTGCTGGGATGGAAAGAGAAAGCTTGTTAATTAAAACATCTTAAACAATCTCACAGGTTTAAATTTTGAGAAAGGTTTTGTTTTTTTTTTTCAAAATAGATGTGACTTGCTCAAAATGTTATATTATTTCAATGAAGAGGAAAGGTGGAAATTTTAGAATTTAAAATCAACACAGTGTTTCACAACATTTCTCCTTCTATCCCCACGGATGAGAAATATTGTCTAAGAGAGACAGCAAAAGTAGACATTAATGGATGAAAAGTGTCAAGTGGAAAGTCCCACAGATCTGTCCCTGTATGTGTTCTATCAACATTTTTAAAACAATGACTTGAAATGTTTCAGCATAGTAATCATATTTATTATTTGGAATGACACAAAGCTCGATGAGAAAGTTAAAACTTTGTATAGCAGTCAGATCTGAAGAAAATTTTGCAAGCTATAAAAATGGAACACTTCAAATGAGAAATTTGAATAAGGGAAAATATTAAATTATATATTCAGATTAAAAAAGATACCCTTCACAAGTACTAAGTGATGTAAGGGTGTTACCTATGCATTCGTTTCTTTTAAAAGAACTGAAAATTTTGAGACTTAAATATGAGTTAATAATAAAAATGGCACTCAGAAAAACTTGCCAGATTAGTGACATTGTAGAAGCTTAGTGTTAACCATATGTTCAGTGCTAGGTGTCACAATTTAAGAAGGACATAGAAGAGTTAGAAAGAAGAGGGCAACCATTATACAGAAGGTCCTTGAGACCTCGCCATCTTAGGAGGAATGAAAACAACTACAGAATTTAATAGCTACCCAAAATATATGAAGAAGTCATGAAGAAAAATAATTTTATCCAAAGGGAATCACTTGGAACAATGAGAAAAAGTATCAAAGTGACATTTGAGGCACAGTGGAAAGAAAAACTTCCTAATGATTGGAGAGGAACTTCAGAGGTGAGTGGGTACCCTTTTACTGGAGGGTAATCAAGAGTTATTCTTTATTGAGAAAGTTATAGAAGTGATTCTTATAGCAATTATAACTAGCATTTATAAAATACTTTATGGCATGTTAGGTGCTCTGCAAATATCATTCCATTTTATCCTCCAAATAATGCTGATATTATTATCTCTGTTTTACAGATGAGGAAACTGGGGCTAAGGACTAATTCAGTGTTTCACAGTAAGTATCTGAGGCGAATTAAAAAGCAGACTTTCCTCATTCCTGCTTTAGAATACTTCCCAGTAGACAATTTGCTGCATCTTATAAGTAAAGGCTGAATCAGATAGTCTAAAATTTTGAGACCAAAGCATCAATACAGGGAATTTGTTGACTAAGATTTCTAGAAGATATCTATCAAAAAATGGACATGAACAAGGGTAGTTACAAGAACATCATCAGGAACATTAAAACTCTGAAGGTTTTTTTCCAGATTATATATTGATACAATTTTTAATAAAATTTTCTTGATGTTTCGAAATCCTTATTCTCTCCTTCCCTCTCATTTCTCCCTCCTCTCCATGACAGCAGGTAATATGATATAGGTTATATATGTGTTATTATTATACAATACATATTTCCATGTTTGTTATATTGTTAAAGAACATGCATCGTATTTAGAGAAACTCTTCAGGGAGGGAATAAAATGAAGCGTGGCATGCTTCAATCTGCATTCGGACTTTGTCAGTTCCTTCTAAGGCAGTGGATATTTTTTTCCCTCATGATTCCCTTGTTATTGTCCGGTATCCTTGTGATATAGATGATAATTGTCATTCACAATTGATCATCATACCTTATTGCCATTACTGTGTACAACACTTTTCTGGTTCTGGTCATATCAATTTGTGTCACTTCATATAAGTCTTCCCAAGTTTTTTATTGCTCGTCCTGTTCATCATTTCACAAGAGAATTCAATTATAAGCATAGCCCACAAATTGTTTAGCCATTCCCAATTGGTGGGCATCCCTTCAGTTTTCCTGTTCTTTGCTAGCACAAAAGGAATTGCTATAAAAATTTTTGTACTAGTAGATTTTTTTCCCCTTTTCTTTGATTTCTTTAGAGATACAGACTGGGTCAAAGGGCACGCACAGTTTTATGGCCCTTTAAGCATGGCTACAAATTGCTCTCCAGAATGATTACATCACTTCACAGCTCCACTAACCAGGTATGAATGTCCCAATTTTACCACATCTTCATCCCTTGCAATATTTGTCATTTTCCTTTTTTCGTAATTTTATCCAGTCTGACAGATGTGAGGTGATACCTCACAGTTTTTTTTTGATAATTAATTATATTTTTATTTTTATTTTTAATATTTAGCCATAGATACATGTTTCATGTTCTTTTCCTCTCTCCAAGCCCCCCTAATCCCCTTAGCCAATGCACAATTTCACTGGGTTTTACATGTATCATTGATTAAGATGTAATTCCATATTATTGATAGTTGGACTAGAGTTATCATTTAGTGTCTACATCCCCAATAATATCCCCATCAGTCCATGTGTTCAAGCAGTTGTTTTTCCTCTGTGTTTCCCTTCCCACAGTTCTTCCTCTGAATGTGGCTACTTTTCTTTCTCATAAGTCCCTCAGCCTTGCTCTGGATTCTTGCATTGCTGCTGGTAGAGAAGTCCGTTATGTTCGATTGTACCACAATGTATCAGCCTCTGTGAATAGTGTTCTCCTGTTTCTGTTTCTTTCACTCTGCATCAATTCCTGGAGGTCATTCCAGTTCACATGGAATTCCTCCAGTTCTTTATTCCTTTGAGTGCAATAGGATTCCATCACTAAGAGATACCACAATTTGTTTAGCTATTCCCCAATCGAAGGACATTCTCTCATTTTCCAATTTTTTGCAACCACAAAGAGAGCAACTATAAAAATTTTTTGTACAAGTCTTTTTCTTTATTATCTCTTTGGGGTATAAACCAAGCAGTGCTATGGCTGGATCAAAAGGAAGATAGTCCTTTTGGGCATAGTTCCAAATTACCATCCAGAATGGTTGAATCAATTCACAACTCCACCAGTAATGCATTAATGTCCCAATTTCACCACATCCCCTCCAACATTCATTACTCTCCCCTGCTGTCATTCTAGCCAATGTGCTAGATGTGAGGTGATACCTCAGAGTTGTTTTGATTTGCATTTCTCTAATTATTAGAGATTTAGAAAACTTTCTAATGTGCTTATTGATAGTTTTGATTTCTTTATTTGAGAATTGCCTATTCATGTCCCTTGCCCATTTTTCAATTGGGGGATGGCTTGATTTTTTGTACAATTGATTTAGCTCCTTATATATTTGAGTAATTAGACCTTTGTCTGAGTCTTTTGTTATAAAGATTTTTTCCCAATTTGTTGCTTCGCTTCTAATTTTGGTAGCATTGGTTTTGTCAGTACAAAAATTTTTTAGTTTAATGTAGTCAAAAGTATTTATTTTACATTCTGTAATTTTTTCTAGCTCTTGCTTTGTTTTAAAATCTTTCCTTACCCAGAGATCTTACAGGTATACTATTCTGTGCACACCTAATTTACTTATAGTTTCCTTCTTTATATTCAAGTCATTCACCCAATCTGAGTTTATCTTGGTATAGGGCGTGAGACGTTGATCTAGACCCAATCTCTCCCATATTGTTTTCCAATTTTCCCAGCAGTTTTTGTCAAACTAGTGGGGTTTTGTCCCCAAAGCTGGGTTCTTTGGGTTTATCATAGACTGTATTGCTGAGGTCACTTACACCAAGTCTATTCCACTGATCCTCCCTTCTGTCTCTTCATCAGTACCATATTGTTTTTTTTTTGGGGGGGGGG
>NW_025374528.1:0-7793 GCF_016433145.1 Gracilinanus agilis
TTTTTTTTTTTTTTTTTTTTTGCGCAAATCCATCATACTTAGTCTTTGAAAAAACTGCATCTACTGAGATCATACTGGTTTGAATCTACCTTGATCATAGTGAATGAACAATTTGTTGTATGAATAAGTGTAGCCTGTTTGACAGATTTAATTTAAATGTTTTAAATTGATATTTATTATCATGCTTTATAGTTCTCGTATATCTCCTATGCTTTATCCTTTCCTGGTTTAGATAATGGGACTGTAATTGTCCCATTAAGGGAATCTGGTAGGGAGCTTTCTTTCTCAGTTTTTGAGACTAATTTATGTAGTAAAGATTCTAGTTATTTCTTAAAGGTCTGATAAAATTCTCATGTAAACCTATCAGGGCTAGGTTTTTTTTCCTTTTATAATCACAGCTAGTTCTATTTTGCTTTTCGAGACTGGGTTATTTGAGATCTTTATTTAGTCATGTAGTTTGGATGTTTTACATTTTTAAGGCATTATTCTATTTCTTTTGTGTTCTCAGTTTTCTTAGTATCTAATTATGTTTTATAGGTTCCAATTATTTTTATTTCATCTGGTTTGGTGATTTTACCTTGCTCATTTGCTACTTTGTTGATTTGATTTTCTGCCATCTTTTTTTTATCAGATTGGCTATAAATTTTATAAGGCCAACTTTTAGTCTTATTTATCATTTCTCTAGTTTTTTTTGTTTCTAGTTTATATTTCCTTAAAATTTTAATATCTTCTCTTTTGTGCTTACTTTGTGTTTATTTGTTGACTAATTAAAAAACACACATTTAGTTCATTAATTTTTCCCCCACTCCATTTTGTTAATGTATGTTTGTAGGAATATGATTTCCCTCCTGAAGACTACTTTAACTGAACTGATGGAAGTCCTTTTGACTCCTCTGAAGCTCTCATGAAATTTCCCACAGTATGCTATAGTTTGCTGCTGGATTTCTGATAGGATTCTGAAGCAGCTTTCACTCAGTGTGTATTGGCTCCAGATGCAGACCAGGCCACCATTTACTGCTATTCTGGGGACACTGATAGCATTCTGATGAGAAGTCCTAAATCTTCTGACCTTTTGAAGCTCATAAGGTCATTATCTGGAATAAAGACTAAGAGGCTCTTTCCTCAATTTCCTTTCAGGAAGTTTTGACTGGATGGATCTCTCTCTGGCTTTCACTAAGTCAAATGCCTAGATTCTGAACTAGTTTTCTTATTTTATCTAGGACAGTGCATGACTGATTTCAAATAATCCTAATATAATTTCTATGTAGTGTCATTTTATTTCATCCAGCAGTGATTTTCATCCTTCCAAAATGAGAAACTTTTGGCACTTAATTTAGAGCCTTTGATTGATTGATTCAGTAGAAGTGTCTCACTTCTACTGGGTGGGGTACTTGGTGATGGATTTGATTAGCAATTCTCCCTTAAATTGTTTTTTTAAAACATGTTTCTTTATTTTTCAATATTCATTTACAAATTTCGAGTTCTAAATTCTTTCTCCCTTTAGTCTCCCTCCCCGCATTGAGAAGGCAAGCAATGTAATACTCATTATACATATGAAGTCATGCAAAACATATTTCCATATTAACCACATTGCAAAAAAAAGTAAGAAAAATCAGGAAAGTGACAAAAACATGTTTAAAATCTGCACTCAGAATTCATAAATTCTTACTTTGGTGGCAGACAGCATTTTAAAAATCAAGAATCCTTTGACATTATTGTGGATCATTGTATTTACCACAGAAGTTGTTATGGTATACGTTTTCTTTCTGGTTCTGCTCATTTCACTTTGCTTCAGTTCATATAAATCTTCCAAAGTTTTTCTGAAACCATCCTTCTCATTTCTTATAAACAATAGTATTCAGTTACAATCAGAAAGCCAACTTGTTCAGCCATTTGATCATTTTGGTATACAGGTTTAGTAGTGGTATTCCTGGGTCAAATAGTAGGCATAGTTTTGTAGCCCTTTGGGGATAGTTCCAAGTTGTTCTCCTGAATGATTAGAACAATTCATAAATCCATCAACAATGCATTAATGTACCAATTTTCCCCACATCCCCTCTAACATTTGTCATGTTAACCAATCTGGTAGTTGTGAGGTAGTACCTCAGAGTTGCATTAATTTGCATTTTTCTAATTATAGTGATTTATACTTTTTTTATATGGTTCTTGGAAGGTTTGATTTTTCCTTCTGAAAATTTCTTGTTCATATCTTTTGACCATATATCAATTAGGGAATGAGTTATTTTTTTTATAGTATTTGGTTCAGTTCCTTATATATTTGAGAAATGAGACCTTTATTAGAGAAACGTACTATAAAATCCCCCCTCCAATTTCTTATTTTATGATTTTAGCTGCATTGGGTTTGGTTTTTGTATTTGTAAAACCTTTTCAATTTCATATAATCAAAATTAACCACCTTACCTCCTGTGAACCTCTCTCTCTTGTTTGGTTGTAAATTTTTCCCTTGTTTATAGATCTAACAGATAATGTTTTCTATGCTCCCCTAATTTGCTCACTATATCATCCTTTATGTCTAAATCATGTATCCATTTTGACTTTCTCTTGGTATATAGTGTGAATGTTGGTCTCTGCCTAGTTTCTGCCAGAATGTGGTACTTCTAGGCTTCCTTACCTTACTTTTTTTCACTGATTCCCTTGATATTCTTGACTTTTTTTCCAGATAAATTTTATTGTCTTTTTTAGCTTTATAAAAATAATTATTTGGCAGTTTGATTAGTAGGGTTCTGAATAAGTAAATTAATTTAAAAAGAATTGCCATTTTCATTTGATTAGCTGAGCCTACCCCATGAGCAGAGAATATTTCTTTATGTGTTTAGATCTGTCTTTATGTGAAAAATGTTTTGCAATTGCAAAAGTATAGTCTTTTATAATTACAAATATATAGTATAATCTCTGTGCATATATTGTCACATAGACTCCTAAGCACTTTATATTGTTGACAGTTATTTTAAATAGAATTTCTCTTTCTGTCTCTTGCTGCTGGTCATTGCTGGTAATATAGAGAAGTGGTGATGATTTATATGGGCTTATTTTATATCCTGCAACTTTGCTAAAGTTGTAGATTGTTTCAGCTAGATTTTTTTTTAGTTTATTCTCTAGAGTACTCTATGTACACTGTCAAATCATCTGTGAAAAGTGATGTTTTGTTACATTGATTGCCATTGTTATTTCTTCTATTTTTTCTTGCCTTCTTGCTACAGCTACCATTTCTAGTACAATATTGAACAATAATGGTGATACTGGATATCTTTTTATCTTTTTTTCTGGCAGTCTATATTTTATTTTTTATGTTATTTATGCTTGTGTTTTTATATTATTTATATTTGTGTTTTACAAATTTGAGTTCCCAGTTCTCTCCCTCCCTTTTCCATGCCCCTCCTCTGAAATGGCAAGCAATTAGATATTGACTATACATGTGTAGTCATGAAAACATGTTTCCATATTAGCTACATTGTAAAAGAAAACTCAAGAAAAATCAGGAAAGTACAAAAAACATTCCTTGATTTGTATTCAGATTCCATCAGTTCTTTCTTTGGAAATAGCATTTTTTATCATAAGTTCTTCAGAATTGTTTTGGATCATTGTCTTACTGTTATGATGTGTCAGGGCCAATATTAGAGCTTCAAGTCAAGAGCCAGAGATTGACAAGCTTCAGGGAGGAAAGGAGGGGGTAAACACTCCTGGCTCTCAAACCCCTCCCCCCTAAACAGTTGCTGGTTTCAGTTGGTAATGAAAGCAGGAATGAGATTCTTCTGGTAAGTTCCTGTTATGGCTGAAACCCCAATGATGTTCCTTTCCTTTAATTTATATTCCTCACAGGTCAGTTAGATGAGTATATAGAAGCTAGCTATTTAACTGTTGAGGACAGAGAAGATCTTCTTAAACTGGCAGCAGACAGGATATAAACTAGATGTCCAGACTGAGTTGTGAATATCCCCCAAATAATTACCAGGCACAGATTTGAAGATAAAGGTTATATTAAGTAATAACAAGGAAAACTAGAGAGGTTAATGAAGGTATTTGAATAAGGAAAGGAGCAGCAAGACTTAAGATCCCAAAGAGGCTAAAGAACATGCGGATTTTGAACACAGACCTTGAGTGCAGGCGCGGACCTTGGGTGGGGACCCAGTGAGGAGGGGTGCATGACTGTGGAAGCAGTGCCCTGAGACTGTTAAAGGAGCTTCAGGCAGAGGAACAAGCAAGGAGAACACCAGGAGGCTTGACCCTGAGTGCAACTAGACCTGAGACCTCAGGAGCCTAAAGAGCACAGACAGACCCTGGGCATGAGGATAAAGCTGATAGGGCACTGGGCTAACAATGGCAAGACAGACACAAGAACTCCAGAAGAGAAAGATCAAGAAGAAATCTTTAACACTCAACAACTTTTACACTGAAAAAATCCAGACAACAGAGCAAACAGCATAGGAGAACAAACAAGTAACCATATTCAAACCTTCCCAAAGAAATGAAAACTGGTCACAAGCTCTTGAAGAGTTCAAATCTGAGATTATGAGAAAGATGGAAGGGATCTGGAAAGAAAATAAAAATTTAAAAGGAAGAATTTCACAATTAGAAAGAGAGGCTCAGAAATCAAATGAATTGATAAGCAAATTGAAGACAAGAAATGACCAGCTGGAAGCCTTGAAGAACCAAACAGACCAGATTGAAAAGGAAAACCAAAAGATTATAGCAGAAAACCAGTCTCTAAAGGCTAGAATTGGGCAATTAGAAAAAGATGCTCCCAAATCAAAAGAATTAATAAGCAAATTGGAGACCAAAATAAAACAGCTGGAAAACAGGATAGACCAAATCGAAAAGGAAAATCAAAAGATTATAGCAGAAAACCAGTCTCTAAAGACAAGAATTGGGCAAGTAAAAGCCAATGATCTCTCAAGACAGCAAGAACAAATAAAGCAAAGTCAAAAGACTGATAAAATAGAAGGAAACATGAAAAATCTCATTGAGAAATTGATAGAGCAAGAAAACAGGCCTACAAGAGACAATTTGAGAATCATTGGTCTTCTTGAAAAAGCAGAAATTAATAGAAATTTGGACTCCATACTAAAAGAAATTATTCAGCAAAACTGCCCTGAAGTTCTACAGCAAGAGGGCAATATAGACATTGAAAGGATCCATAGATCACCCTCTACACTCGATCCAGATAAGACAACGCCTAGGAATATAATAGCCAAATTCAAGAGCTTCCAAGTAAAAGAAAAAATTTTCCAAGAAGCCAAAAAGAGACAATTCAGATATCAAGTAGCACCAATCAGGATCACACAGGATCTGGTAGCCTCCACACTACAAGACCACAAGGCTTGGAATATGATATTTAGAAAGACAAGAGAACTGGGTCTACAACCAAGGATCATGTACCCATCAAAACTGACTATATATTTTTAGGGGAAAGTATGGGTATTCAACAAGATAGAAGATTTCTAAGTATTTGCATAGAAAAGACCAGGACTAAATGGAAAGTTTGATATCCAACCAGAAAAACCAAGAGAAACATGAAAAGGTAAATAAGAAACAGAGGGGAAAGAAAGAAAATTCTTATTTTTAAATTTGTCTCTTTAAGGGCTTCAATAAGATCTAATTATTTGTATTCCTATATGGAGAAATGTTATGTGTAATTCTCTGTAGTGAACTCTATTCACTATTATAGTATCCACTATTATAGTAATTAGAAGAATTATTCACAGAGAGAGGTTGGAGTACTAAATGGTCTAAGATGATATGGGGGGGTGGCATGGAGGGGGGTGAATACTAGAGGACACCAAGAGAAACTTGAATGAATAAGAAAAATAGGGTATTCTGTTACACACAAAGAGGGCATGGGAAGGGGAAGGGATGAATACTATTATAAGAAGGAGAGGAAGAGAGCATTAAGAGGTAATATTTAAACCTTACCCTCAGTGGAATTAACCCTGAGAGGGAAGAGTAGCAATATCCATTGGGATATAGAACTCTATCTAACCCTACTGAGAAAGTCAGAAGGGATAAACCAAGGGGAGCAGGGGAGTGGGGAGGTCAAAAAAGGGAGGGGAGAAGAAGGGGGAGGGAATTCCTTAGACCGTAAAAATAAAAAGGAGGGAATAATAAGTGAGGGGGTAGAAAGGGTAGTAAATCAAGGGAGGGGACAAGGGTTACTGGTTTAAAACAAATCACTTGTTTAAAAGGAAATAGCCTAAGAAGATGGAGTAGAACTAGGAGAGGATACCAAAATGTTGGGGAATACACAACTGATAATTATAACTCTGAATGTGAATGGGATGAACTCGCCCATGAAAAGGAAGCAAATAGTAGAGTGGATTAGAAACCAAAAGCCTACCATATGTTGTCTACAAGAAACACATATGAGGTGGGTGGACATAAACAGATTTAAGGTAAAGGGCTTGAGGGAAATATTTTGGGCTTCAAATGAGAAAAAGAAGGCAGGAGTGGTAATCTTGATTTCTGACAAAGCCAAAGTAAAAATAGATATGATTAAAAAAGACAGGGAAGGTTATTACATCCTGATAAAAGGCAGTATAGGCAATGAGGAAATAACAGTGCATATGTATGCACCAAATGGCATAGCATCCAATTTCCTAAAAGAGAAACTGGCAGAGCTCAAGAAGGAAATAGATAGTAAAACCATACTAGAGGGAGATCTAAATATTCCTCTTTCAGATCTAGATAAATCAAACCAAAAAATAAATAAGGAAGAGATAAGAGAGGTGAATGAAGTCCTAGAAAAATTAGATTTAATAGATATGTGGAGAAAAATAAATAGGGACAAAAAGGAATACACCTTCTTTTCAGCTGCACATGGTACATTCACAAATATTGACCATGTAATAGGGCCTAGAAACATTGCAAACAAATGCAAAAGAGCAGAAATAATGAATGTAACCTTCTCAGATCATAATGCAATAAAAATAATAATTAGTAAGGGCACCTGGACAGGCAAATCAAAAACTAATTGGAAATTAAATAATATGATTCTCCAAAACCAGACAGTTAAAGTAGAAATCTTAGAAACAATCAACAATGATGACATTGAGAATGACAATGATGAGACATCCTACCAAACTCTGTGGGATGCAGCTAAGGCAGTACTCAGTGGGAAATTTATATCTTTGAGTGCATATATTAACAAATCAGGGAGGGCAGAGATGAATGAATTGGGCATGCAACTTAAAAAACTAGAAAGCGAGCAAATTAAAAATCTCCAGATGAAAACTAAGTTAGAAATCCTAAAAATCAAGGGAGAAATTACTAAAATTGAAAGTAAAAGAACTATTGAATTAATAAAGAAGACTAGAATCTGGTAAAGCTGGTATTTTGAAAAAAACAGATAAAATATACAAAGTACTGGTCAATCTAATAAAAAAAGGAAAAAAAGGAAACCAAATTGACAGTATCAAAGAGGAAAAGGGAGACCTCACCTCTAATGAAGGGGAAATTAAGGCAATCATTAAAAACTATTTTGCCCAATTATATGGCAATAAATATAGCAATCTAGGTGATATGGATGAATATTTACAAAAATATAAATTGCCCAGATTAACAGCAGAAGAAATAGAATACCTAAATAATCCCATATCAGAAATAGAAATTGAACAAGCCATTAAAGAACTCCCTAAGAAAAAATCACCAGGACCTGATGGATTCACAAGTGAATTCTATCAGACATTCAAAGAGCAACTAATCCCAATACTATACAAATTATTTGATATGATAAGCAAAGAAGGAGTCCTACCAAATTCCTTTTATGACACAAATATGGT
>NW_025374529.1:0-2949 GCF_016433145.1 Gracilinanus agilis
GAGAGAGAGAGAGAGAGAGAGATTGAATCCAGCTATGAAGGATAATCCATGAAAATGCTCAAAGTCCAGAGAGAGAGAGTATAATAATCAAAGAATAACAAGGGAGTTAGTGTCACTGGATCACAGAGTACTTGGGGTGGGATGTCCTAGGAGATAGTGTAAGTATGCTAAAAAGGTTGGAAGAAAGCATGTTATGAAGAATGTTAAAAAGTAGAAAATTTTATATTTGATCCAGTTTTGGCCAACCTTTAAGGAGTTTAAGCTCCCAGAGAGCAAATTCAAGCTATCTGTAAGCCCTGGCATTATTGGAGAGAGCTGAGGGAGAAAGTGCTTGCTTGGGTAGCTGGACAGAGGGATAGGGCATGCAAAAAATGTCCTCAGTGGCTGGGAAGAGTCACTGGGAAGTTTTCACCCAAGTGGCTAGGCAATAGGAAACTATTGGCATTTATTAAATACTCTAGTGACTGACTTTAGGAAGATCAGTTTGAGAGGTGAGTGGAGGATGAATTGGAGTGGGGGGGGGAGATTTGAGGCAGAAAGACAATCAGTTGACTATCAAAGTCTGAGCACAAGGTTGATAACTATAGCAAGGTATTGGCAATGTGAGAGTATAGGAAAGGGCATATTTAAGAGGCATTATGAAAAAAGAAATGAAAGAACTTGATTATTGGATATGAGAGGAGATATAGAGTGGAGAATCAAGGATGTTAATCAGGTTGTGAGCCTGGATGACTAGGCAAATTGTGGCACTCTAGACTAGTGATGCCAGACACATCACTACCGACTACATGTAGCACTCTCACGGGTGTGGATCACTATTTAAATTGAAAATATTTAACAAAAAAAAACAAAACACAAAAATACAAGAGAACATGGATAATATTAATAGGTAGTTTTCTAAGTCAATATATTCCCACTGGGTCCTAGGATATGATTAAGTGGCCACTGTAATACCTCTCAAATAATATTTTGAGTCTGACCCTACTGCCCCAAACAGTAATAGGGAAGTTAGGAAGAAAGGAGAGTTTTGGGGAAAAGATAATGAGTTCAGTTTGGGGCATGTTGAGTTTAAGATATCTACAGAACATCCAGCTCCAGATATCTAACAGATAATTAGAGATGTGAGACTGGCAGTTGAAGAGAGATTAAGGTTGGACAAGTACATCTGAGAATCATGTATATAGAGATGATAATTGAAACCATGGGAACTGCTAAGATAAGGAAGTTAAATAGTCGAGTGGGAGAAGAGGAGAAGCCCTAGGACAGAATCTTGGGTGACCCCTGAAACTGATGAAGATACAATAGAAGGACTTGTTAGAGAGAAAAGAAAACCAGGAGAGAGAGATGTCATGAAAACCTAGAGAAAAAAAAAGTATTGAAGAAAGAGAATGATTGGCAGAGTCAAAGAAAAAGGTTCAAGAAAAAGTCATTAAATTTGACAAATAACATCACAAGTCAAGGAACTAGATGGTATAGAGTTACAGAGGATGAGAGAAACGGAAGTAGAGATACCTATTATAGAAAGGGTTCTTATTGAATTAAGCCACAAAAGGAATGAAAAATAGAGGGAATAACTATCAGGGACAAACAGATCAAGTGAAGATTTTTTGAGGATTGGGGGCAACATCTGCCTATTTGTTTGGAAGCAACTAGTAGACATGGCATGGTTGAATATTAATAACAGGCTGAGGGTGATAGAGAGTACAATTTGCTGGAGAAGAGGATGGAATAGGATCCCTTGTGCATGCAGTTCCCTCTATTTACATTGTTTAAATCATTATGTATGTGGTTTTCCTGATCCTACTTTTGTGATGTGGCATCAGCTCACATAAGATTTCTAAATCTGCTCTTAATTCTTTTTTTTAATAAGCCTTACCTTCTGTCTTAGAATCAATATAAATAATATAATTCCATTATATTTGCATTAATTCTAAGGGAAAAGAGCAGTAAGAGTTAGGCAATGGGGATTAAGTGACTTGCCTAGGATTACACAGCTAGGAAATGTCTGAGATCACATTTGAACCCAGGACCTCCCATATCAGGCCTGACTTTCTATTCACTGAGCTGCCTAGCCAACCCTCCAATCTTATTTCTTCATAGTTGTTATTCAGTCGTTGTTTTTTCCCTTGTCCCAACTAAATCTTCATGATCCCACTTGGGATTTTCTTGAAAAAGATACTAGAATGGTTTGCTATTTCCTTCTCCAACTCATTTTACAAATGAGGAAAATGGGGCAAGTAATGTTAAGTGACTTGGCTCAGGCAGATGAGTCTTCCTGACTCTAGGTCTGGCACTCTATCCACTAGGCTACTTATATTCATCATTACTTGTGGCATCCTGCTCTTAATTTTTCATATTCATCCTAACTGGTGACATAGTTAAATACATTATATTTGCATAATATAATTTGTATAACCACTTACTAAACAATGTTCACCTGTATTTTTTTAACATTTATTAATATTCATTTTTAACATGGTTACATGATTCATGCTCCTCCTTTCCCCTTCATCCCCCCCCCCGACTCCCCACACCCATGGCCAATGCGCATTTCCACTAGTTTTGTCATGTGTCCTTGATCAAGACCAATTTCCAAATTGTTGGTAGTTGCATTGGTGTGGTAGTTTCAAGTCCACACCCTCAATCATGTCCACCCCGACCCATGCTTTCAAGCAGTTGTTTTTCTTATATGTTTCCTCTCCTGCAGTCCTTTCTCTGAATGTGGGTAGCATCTTTACCATAAATCCCTCAGAATTGTCCTGGGTCATTGTATTGCTGCTGGTCCAGAGATCCATTACATTCAATTTTACCACAGTATATCAGTCTCTGTGTATAGAGTTCTTCTGGCTCTGCTCCTTTCACTCTGCATCAGTTCCCGGAGGTCTCTCCAGTTCGCCTGGAACTTCTCCAGTTTATTATTCCTTTTAGCACAATAGTATTCCATCACCC
>NW_025374530.1:0-3324 GCF_016433145.1 Gracilinanus agilis
ATATATATATATATATATATTTAATACTTCAAAATCTGTGATTTTTTTTGTTCTGGTCCTTCCTCTATGAATCAATAAGATGAAACTTCAGCCTTAACATTGTCTATAGCAGTCATTCAACAAGCTTTTAAGTATTTTCTGTATTCCTGGAACTCTGTTAAGAGTTGTAGACTCAAAGAAAAGACAAAAATAGGTCTTTTCCTCAAGGAGCTTTCATTCTAATGAGAAAGATAGCAGTCTATAAATAGGTTCATACAAGAAGCATAAAGAATTAGCTGGAAGGCAACCTAGTTTCTATAATCCATTGAAATCATCATGCTGTAGCCAACTTCTGGTGGTTCAGCTCTAAATGTAATTGGTCTGACAAGAAATATTGCTTCCTTCTGCTTGTTGCCTGAGAGACTCTGCTCTCATAATGGCATAGCCATTGAGAACATATAGTCACCTCCAGGCAAAAATGATATATAGGAAATGGCGTAATTCAAATTTAGGCCTTCTTAAAAGTAGTAAGTGCACAAGATGACTTCTGAAAGTCCTCTTTAGGCTTGTGATTTTCTATATTTTTAGCTGAGAGGGTATGTTCTATAGCCTACCTCTGGGAATAGGATAATGCTACATCTCGCACCTACCTAGCATTTCCTGCTTTGCCTTGCTGAGTGTATATTCTGTGTATAAAGGCTATATCTGCTTCAAGCTTTGCTGGAGGCAATCATAATTTGAACCAAACATTAATTAATTAAGAGTGATCAAATCAGTCTGTCAAAAGAACACTGTTTTTTGTGTAGGCCCAATGGGAACATATGAGATCTATAAATGCCTTTTTCCCTCACCCACTGGTAAAGCAGATACTTCCCTCCAAGGCCAAATCTAGTTTTGTGCTCTGGACTCTTCCCAATGACCCTAGAAAAATAAAGAATTCTCATTAAATATCACTAACCCTGAGACTATCAGGGCCCTTGGTTATACTGGAATAAAATGCAGGTATTTGGAGGAAGTGAGGAAAAGTACTTGAGCTCTCTCCAAGGATTCTATTCCACCCTCAGGCAATCAGAGGAGAAGCTAAAACAGTTTTATAAATGTACACTTGACAC
Source organism: Gracilinanus agilis (assembly GCF_016433145.1). Lineage (NCBI taxonomy): Eukaryota > Metazoa > Chordata > Mammalia > Didelphimorphia > Didelphidae > Gracilinanus > Gracilinanus agilis. The sequence continues at coordinate 1,092 of NW_025374530.1, forward strand.
CCATCAATTATCCACCTAAGCCGACTAATTCCTCTTTATGGCTTCTTGGAGGACCAGCTACAGCAAAGGTATCATCAATGTGAAGTTTGGCTTTGTATCATTTGAAATATGGGAACCCAGGAACCAAAGAATGATGGAGACAGCAGATCTCTCTTTAGTCAAGATGGAGATACTGAACCCAGCATCCTTTATTACTTAGATAGAGTTAGGCCCTATGAACTTCCTAAGCAATGGTTTTGAAGCATGTGTGGGGAAAGAATGATTATGTACTCCACTTTAAAATACTCAAATCATGGCAGTATTGAAATCCTAATATACCTCTCCTTAAAAGTGTTCAGTGGCTACTGAATGAAGGTTTGACTTCTTTCTCAGTCAAGGAAATCATGATCTATAGACACCCTACCTTTCTAGCCCTTTCTCATATTACTCTCTTCTAAAAGTGTCACTTTTAGAAGATGGACTACTTACTTTGTCTCTAAATACGTCCTAGGTTTTCCTACCTCTGTGCTTTTGTCCACACTACTTACTTTATTTGGAATGGACCTACATTGCCTTGGATTATTAACTCTCCTTTAATTTTCAACTCATATAACACCTCAACTATGGAACCTTCCTTGATCAGTCAAGTTGATAATGACTTTGCCCCTCAGATCTCAAAGGTATTTTGTATTACATTCCTTTACTTATCATAGAAGTAACATCACTGTTCAGTAGAAGTGACAGGAAATCTAGAGTTAAAGTTGTTGCTTTTCAGTTATTTCAGACATGTATTACTCTGTGATCCCAGTTGGGGGTTATCTTAGTAAAGATATTGGAGTGGTTTGTCATTTCCTTTTCCAGCTCATTTTACAGATGAGGAAACCGAAGCAAATAGGATGAAATGAGTTGCCTAGGATCATCCAGCTAGTAAGTATCTAAGGCCAGATTTGAGTTCAGAAAGATAAGACTTCCTAATTTCAGACCAATACTCTATGTACTGTGCCAGCAAGATGTCCATAGCAATTGGATCAAATTCCTACCCTGTTCCCCTTGCTCATCTCTGCCTCCTGACTTCCCTCAATACCAGCTAAAATTCCATCTTATATAACCCCTCTTAATTTTAATGCTTTCCTTCTGTTGATTATTCCTAATATATCATTTATATAGCTTATTATACATATCTGTTTATACATATTTGTAAAGTGCTTAGCACAGTGCCTGGAACATAGTAAATATTTTTAAAATGTTTCCTTCCTTCTTCCTTCCCTTCCTCCCTCCTTCCTTTCCTCCCTCTCTTCCATCTTTCCTCCCTCCCTCTCTTCTTCCTTCCTTCCTTTCCTCCCTCTCTTCCATCTTTCTCCCTCTCTCTCTTCCTTCTTTCCCTCCTTCCTTCCTTCCTTCCTTCTTTCATTCCTTTCTTTCTTCCTTCCTTCCTTTCATTCTTCCTTCCTTCCTTTCATACTTCCTTCCTTCCTTCCTTCCTTCCTTCCTTCCTTCCTTCCTTCCTTCCATAAGGATGATATTAGAAAATAAGTATTGTTTTATTAGTTTAAAGATAAGAAGCAGAGAAGCTGGCTTGAGAAAGAATTGGAGTTTCAAATAGAGCTGAGAGAGAGTGTTAATTTCAACTGGTGGCAGTTATAACCTTTATTTCTATGACAATTACACTCTCTGGGTGTGGCATTCCAGGAGTGGCTTCTGGCAGTCTACAGAGCCACAGGCAGATTCTTTCTCTCTCAGGGCTGGAGAAGGTTTTCCTCTCTCTATCTCTATCTGAGTGAAAGACCTGGAGTGGAGTGTTTTCTTTTCCAACTTGGCAAACACTATTCATTTATCTGTTACTGTTTATAGATTGGTTAAACTCTGGAAAGACCAAACAAGACCTGGTCTTTGTTTTAGACTCTTGAGTTTGTTAAGGTTCAGAGTCCTAACCTGATTATTGTGGAGACTCAACCAGCTAGCCTTGGTTATCTTTGTAATTTAAAGGAGAAGTTGAGTTATTGTGGTTAGGTTTATTTAGAATAGTTTAAATTGGGTTAGTTAGATCAGAGAGAATTAGTGTAGCCTGTGAACCACAGGAGAAGCAGTTCCTTGCAGGATCTGGGAGTTTATTTGGGTGGATTTTGAATCCTTTAGAATTAGAAATCCTTTTTCATATATATATGTATATATATATATATATGAAAAGAATCTGCGTATCATATATATATGAAAAGGACTTCATATGTATATATGAGAAAGGATTTCTAATTCT
>NW_025374531.1:0-4795 GCF_016433145.1 Gracilinanus agilis
CTCTCTATCTCTGTCTCTCCTTCTCTCCTTGTCTCCCTATCCCTCCCTCCCTCCCTCCCTCCTTCTCTCTCTCTTTCTCTCTCTCTCTCTCTCACTCGGCCCTGGGGCTCTGGATTGACTTTCTGGACTTGGCCACCAGCTGCCTTTTCACCCTGCAAGTTCCCTCTGGCCTTCTCATACCCCTCTGCCTCTGTGACTCCCTTCTCCCATGGGTGAGTCCCTCTAGGAACCTCCACTTTGAGGAAAGGCCCAGGGCCCACCATCTTTCATTCCTCTCCCAGTTCTGATTTCTCTTTTCAGACTTTATCTCTTTGCCTCATCTGCCTCCTTATCTTGGAGCATTCTCCTGCTCTCTCCCTTTGCTAAGTTCCTCCATTTTGAGGAAAGGTCCAGGTCCACCATCTTTCGTTCCTCTCCCAGTTCTGGTTCTGACTCTCTGGACTTTGCTACCATTCCTCTGTCCAAGTAACACTTCTCTTCCCCTGCCTCTCCTCCTCAAACCCCTCAGCTTTTCAGATTCACTTTATGTGCCGTCTCTCCTCTTCAGAATGTAAGTGCCTGGAGGGCAAGGACCACCAGTCTTTTGGCTCTGGCTCCTAAGTGAGGAGACACCGAGCTGGGGAGGAATCAATGCTAGCTGATTTGTTGACCCACTTGCCGGGTGGTGCCATAGAAAGAGTGATGGACGTGGAGTAAAAGCATCAAGGTCCAAATTTTAGCTTTGCTATTACCATCAAGGCGACCTCTGGGCTCCACTTTCCTCACCTGTAAAATGGGAACTAGAGGTAAAATGGGTCTAGATGACCTCTCCGTGTTTCCTTCTAGCACCAAACCCGACAGTTATGCCTTTGCCCTTCTGTGTATGCCCAGTGCCTCTGGGCGCCTGGCACATCGTAGTAACAATAACTACTCATCGATGGGCTCCACCCTATGATCTACTTAGGTAGACAACTGGAATGAAGTCATTTCATTTTCCATAGTCTTAACACTGTTCCCAGGCATAGAAGAAAGCCAAAGGAATGTCCTGGGAGGAAAAGAGAGAAATTAGAATTTTACACACATTCCTACATTGCCATGAAATTCAGAACAACGTTTGCCATTCCCCGGGGCAAAAGGCTCCCCGACTTTTCAGCGGTCTGTTGTGTGTAACCACTGGGCAGAGTACATCTGGAGTCCCATAATGCAAGAGGATGCTTGGGGGGATTTCTCCTTTGTCTGGCTCAGGGGTCCCATCCAGATCAGCTGGGAATTTCCATTTCCCATCCTCACCCTCAGCCCTTGTGGTATGGTCTCCAATTCTCCTGGAAGACACTTAGTTCCCAAGTCTCAAGAGATGAACGGAGTCCTTTGCAAGTCAGAGAACTAAATGGGCAGGCAGGAAGAAATGATTTTACCTCTATTAGCAACGCCTAATTATGTTCTTGCATGTCCTCCCCAGAAGCTGGTACAACCCCAGGCTCTTGATGTCGTGCCCCAGGTGGACTTTCATCAGGTGTCTTCATTTTACAGATGAGGAAACAGAGTCACACAGCTGATCACTGACTGAGGACTTGGGTGACGCGCTTGACTGAGTTGTTGCTTAGAGCTTCCCTGCCTTATCCAGGTATCCCTAAAGCTTTCTGGGTCCAGCTCTTGCAGGATCAAATAAAGACCCTTGTTCTGGAATGTCCTGGAATGCATCCTGGAAGCCTACCAGCAGTCAGGAATAGAGTCTTGCCTTCCTCTCGTCCAAATGGGTCTTAGTCTCTATAATGAGGGCGACTCGTGTCCTTTCTCTCCTAGTAGCCAGTAATTTAATGTCCATCTCATGGAGTCTGGAGGCTTGTTGGAGCTCTCAAGCTCCCTCCCCTTGGACTGTGTTTTGGGATCCTGAAAAGTCTAAGGCTAGCAAGAAGACCCAGGTATCCAAGTAACCAGTGCCTTTCTCTACTGGCCTCCAGGGTAGGGGGAATAGGTCAGGGGGTTGGCTGGGAGTCAAGGGGTAGGAGGGAGGGGAAGAGGAAGGTAAGCACTTCTCCAATTCCATGCTTAGAAGAGAAAAAAAGTTCCTCTTCTCCCCTAACTTGGTCCGATGGATAGAGTATCAGCTTAACTTGTTTAAAATTTAAATCTGGCCTCAGAAATTTACTAGCTGTGTGACCCTGGGCAAGCCTTTTAATCTCTGCCTTGGTTTCCCCATCTGCAATATGGGGATAATAATATCGCTGTCCTGAAAAAAAAAATAAGTGCTTTACAAACCTTAAAGTACCATAAAATTGCTACAATTTATTTTTGTCATTATTGTGTCTTCTAGGGATAGCCCAATGCCCAAGAACAGTAAGTTTTCTTGTATTGAAGAAACCTAGTTTTTTTCCTAATTTTTCAATAAATAATTAAATTTAAAAAAATTTTTGAGGATTATTTCTTGGGGGCAGCTGGGTGGCTCAGGGAATTGAGAGTCAGACCCAGAGACAGGAGGTCCTGGGTTCAAATGTGACCTTTGGTACTTCCTAACTGTGTGACTTGGGCAAGTCCCTTAACCCCCATTGCCTAGCCCTTACCACTCTTCTGCCTTGGAACCAACATACAGTATTGATTCTAAGATGGAAGGTGAAGGTTTTAAAAAAAAAAGATTATTTCTTAGATCCTTACCTTCCATCTTAGAATCAATCCTGGGCATTGGTTCTAAGGCAGAAGAGTGGTAAGGGCTAGGCAATGGGGGTTAAGGGACTTGCCCAGGGTCACACAGCTAGGAAGTATCTGAGGCCAGATTTGCTAGGTTCTGATTTACACTTGGTCTGACTTCTAGAAACTGAGGCAAATGGTTGGAGGCTCTGTAGAATAATGGGCTTAGGGGACAGCTGGGTAGCTCAGTGGATTGAGAGCCAGGCCTAGAGACTGGGAGGTCCTAGGTTCAAATCTGGCCTCAGATACTTCCCAGTTGTGTGACCCTGGGCAAGTCACTTGACCCCCATTGTCTACAAAAAAAAAAGAATAAATGGGCTTAGTCAGTGGCCAAAGGAATCCTTCTTGTCTTACTTTCCACCCTGGTAAGGAGGGAAGATAAAGAACATCAGTAGTTAAATGCGGAAGCTCCTGGTTTCCTGAAAACTAAGCAGTAAGTCTTAGAGATCTAATCCAGCTGCGTAGATTGTCTTCCAGCCCAAGCCCTATTAGATGACCTCCACATCTGGCAGAGGAGCAGCTTCTAGAGCATTCGCTCCACTCAAGAATTCATTCAGGAAGGGATGGGAAGCTCTTTTTATTGGAAACATCCTGCACATTTGGAAGCTGGCAAGAGTAGGAAAGGAAAGGAATTAAGCATTTATTAGATGCCTGCTGTGTGTCAGGCACTGTGTTAAGACTAGAAATATTATCTGACCCTGGGCAAGTCGCTTAACCCCGTCTGCCTAGTCCTTGTCCTTCTGTCTTGGAATTGCTGCTAAGGAAGAAAGTAAGGGTATATGTATGTATGCATGCATGCATGTGTGTATAGGTATGTCTGTGTAAGCATACATGCAGATAGGTATTATGTCTCATGATACAGTCTAACATATTTGTATATAATCTCATATATTGTGATACATTCACATATGTAGATATAATCTCATAACAAATATATGTATGTATATAATTCAAGTATATGTCTATATAATCTCATGTTACAACACACCTGTACATCTATATAAATTCATTATATAGCATGCATGTGTATATAGGCATATAATTTCGTTATACAACATAGAGAATGCATGTAATCTCATTTGTTCCCCCAAACAATCCCCTCAAACCCAAGAAGTATGTGCTATTATTATTCCCGTTTTACAATTGAGGAAACTGAGGCAGGCAGCATTAAAGTGACTTGCCCAGGATCACACAGCTAATAATTATTGTCTGAGGAAAAGAGGGACAAGGAAAAAAAATACTTTGTATAGATCTGTAATACTTTGGGATAAGAAATAAAGTGACTAGTTAAGGCAATTGTGAAGTGAGCAATTTCACTATAAAGTATGTATTGAAGGACCCTGAAAGGCTCCGGCTGTGCCCAGAATTTTACTCTCTTCCCATCAGTCCTGAAATCTCCATCCATCAGTCAATCCAGAAACTTTTACTAAATAACACTTTTTGTTGCGATACAGAGACGAGGGTGAAGCCATTCCCTGTCCTTGAGAAGTCTGAGTTTGGCTGGAGGGAGTTTATCATGTACCAAATGGGCAGAAGAGAGCGTGGAGAGGAAGACACGAGCCCCTGCTAATCAGGAAGAGCTTCATGGAGACGGGGATGCTTGAGCAGAGTCTTGAAGCAAAGGGAGAATTCTGAGATGCAAAACTAAGAAAGGAGGGATTGCCGATGCAAAGACTCAGGAGATGAAGTGCTCTGAATGAGAGATGTTAGGTGGATGGAGTGTCTGCAAAAGAGAACAATAAGGCAGGAGAGGTGGGCTGGAGCCAGGTCGGTAAGGCTTTAAAAGGTTAAAAAAAGAGGAGTTTGTATTTGATCCTAGAGGTAATAGGGAGCCACCAGAGTTTATTGAACAGGGGAGTGACCTGCACTTTAAGAAAAGCACTTTGGTAGCTATATGGAGGATGGACTGGAGAGAAGAGACTTGAGGCAGGGAGGCCAGTGAAGAGGCTATTGCAGTGGTCCAAGAGAAGCATGAAGAGAGACTGAACTGTAAAAGGGTGGAAGCTTCTGTGAGTAGGAGTCAGTCCTCACTAACGTAGGTGAGTCCACAAAGGTGGGAGCATTGTCTCTAGAAGTGACTGCTAAAGTGCATGAGATGCCTTTATTTACTATTAAACTTCAGGAACAGGTT
>NW_025374532.1:0-4963 GCF_016433145.1 Gracilinanus agilis
ATATATATATGCCTTTTAATAGCTACTTTATTCTACACGAAAATACAAGTTCTGAGAAATTCTCACAGTGGTATTGACAATGCTCACTGACACAACATTCTTAAGACCTTGAGCTGGATATATTTTTATTAACAGTGATTTTTCTATAGAAGACCAGTTCCTGTTGTGATATTAAAACAAACAAACAAACAAATAAAAAAGTAGTCTACACTCTAAAAACTATGCTTGATGTCACAGTGTCAAGTTTCAGGTATGAGCCACATGGCTGGTAACAAAGCCAAGACTGTAAGCCCTTTAGACTCCTCCAGCAATCACTGGTGGAGAAAACAAAATTTTCATGTCTTTTAAATATAAACAGAATAAAATATTTCAAAGATATACTATTCACATATGGCTGTCCCAGAATATCATAATCTTTGAATATGGGTGGTGTTGTTTTTCCTCTTTTTTTTTGTTCTGCAAGAAAGCTTCACACACTCTTTCACAGATATGCCAAGTATAGCTTGATTCATAATAGATTCATAATAGATGCTAAAAGCCAAATACATGAACTGACTGCAGAGCAGTCAGCCATGTCTTTTTTTGGTTTGAAGTAACTAATTTAGGTTGTGGGGAGGGGTTTGGCCTTGCAGTGGGCAAGAAACTTAGCTTTAAGTTTCAAATTCACTATTTATCATATGACCTAAAGAAGAATCACTTCCCGCATCTCTGCCTCAGGTTCTCCTTCTGTAAATATTTATCCCCTTATCATGATGTGGAAGGTTAATGAGATGTCATCTGCAGAAATCCTCTGAGTGGCCTAGGGAGAAAGTATTACAAAGAAATGTATATCTTACAAAGAAGCTAATTTTGCCTATGTTCTCTTATTTTGTGGAGTGATTGAATGTTGGACTGAAAGTTAAGAGATCTGGGTTCTAGTGCTACCCTGTAAAATGGGGGAGTTGGACTAAATGATCTCTAAAGTCAATGCCAGTTTAAAGGTTCTATGATTTTATCATGAGCAAGGCACTGTCTCAGACACAGGAGAATCAATCCATCCACAAACGTTTGTTTGTTAAATGCTTGGGGCAGCTAGATGGTACGGAGCTAGAATGCCCTACCTGGAATAGGGAAGATCTGAGTTCAAATGCAGCCTCAAAGAGTTACTAGCTGTGTGGACCCTGGGCAAGTCACTTAATCCTGTTTGCCTCAATTTCCTCATCTATTAAATGAGCCAGAGAAGGAAATGGCAAACCACTGCAGTATCTTTGCCAAGAAATCCCCAAACTGGGTCACAAATAGTCAGACACAACTGAAAAATGACTGAACAACAAAATAGATGATACAAAGATATGTGTGTATAGTATATATGCATGCAGTTGTTCAGTTGTTTTCCATCATGACCCTGTTTGGGGAATTTCTTAGCAAAGATATTGGAGTGGTTGACCATTTCCTTCTCCAGCTCATTTTATAGATGGGGAGACTGAAGCAAATAAGTGTCTTGCCCCAAGTCCCACAGCTGGTAATTGTCTGAAACTGCACATGAACCCAGATCTTCCTTACTCTGGTAGGGCACAACTGAACAATAACAAGAACAACAAATACCAGGTCCTGTTCAGTAGGATAATAAACACTGAAGATGCAGAGAAAGACAAATACAGTCCCTGCTCCATGGAAATAAACAGAAAATACAAGCCACCTCTGGCTAGTGAAACCTCAAACAAATAGGGTAGAGAAAATAATAGTAACAACCTAAGATGTTGCCAAGGTTTGCTGATTTTACAAGGGTAACATCTCTCCTCCATGCCTCCTTCTCTCTCATCTGCAGGTTCCCTTCACCTCATAACTAGATGATTACAATAGCTCATTGGTGGATCTGCCTGCAATAAGACTCTCCCCAGTCCCATCCATCCATTGACTCACCTGTCAAAGTAACTCTCCTAAGGAAAAGATCTATTACCCCTTCCTCCCCCAACCATTTCAATAGTCTAGTGGTTCCCTGTCACTCCTAGCATCAGTTAGATAATCTGCTTTTTGAAGGATTATTTATACCCATCCCACCTTACCTTTCCAATCATCTGACAATTTTCATCTTTTGATAATTTCTCCCCAAACCCCTCTCCCCACACTCTATGATCCCATGACACCGACCTCTTTACTGCTTCTTGGATAACACACTCCATCTTCCAACTGCATGCATTTTCTTTCACAGGCTATCCCCCATATCTGTAATGGTCTCCTTTATTATTTTTGCTTCCTGGTTTCTCTGGATTCCTTTAAGTCTCAGCAAAAATCCAATCTACTACAGGAAGCTTTTCTTGATCTCCTGTAATGTTAGTGCCTTCTTTACACTGATTATGTACAATTTATTCTGTATATAGTTTGTTTGTTTGTTTATAGTTATCTGCATGTTGTCTCCCCTATTAGACTGTAAACCCCTGAGAGCAGGAAATGTCTTTTGACTTTTATTGTATCTTTAGTGCTTGGCATAGTGCCTGGCATGTAGTAGGTGATTAATTAATGTGTATTGATTCATACAGTGCTTTAATTGACTTTATTTCACAATTCTATGAAAGACCTATTTCCATATTATTGATAGTTGCACTAGGATGATTGCTTAGAGTCTATATTCCCAATCATATCCCCATCAACACATGTGATCAAGCAGTTGTCTTTCTACTTCAATAATTCTTTCTCTGGATGTGGATAGTGTTCTTTCTCATAAGTCCCTCAGAATTGTCCTGGGTCATTGCATTGCTGCTAGTAGAGAAGTCCATTACATTTGATTGTGCCACGGTGTATGAGTCTCTGTTTATAAGGTTCTCCTGGTTCTGCTCCTTTTGCTCTGCATCAGTTCCTGGAGGTCGTTCCAGTTCACACGGAATTCCTCCAGTTTATTGTTCCTTTCAGCCCAATAGTATTCTATCACCAACAGATACCACAATCTTTTTAGCCATCCCCCAATTGAAAGACATCCTCTCATATTCTAATTGTTTGTCACCACAAAGAGCATGACTATAAATGTTTTTTGTACGTCTTTTTCCTTATTATCTCTTTGGGGTATAAACCCAGCAGAGGTATGACTGGGTCAAAGGGTAGGCAGTCTTTTAAAGCCCTTTGGGCACATAAACTGAGGTCTTTCTAACTCCAGGTTTGGTACTTTACTGTGTCACAGAGCTGCCTTCAACAACCCTTGAGTTTTACAAATGGTCAAAAAACTTGTAGATAAGTTTGGAAGTAGGGTAGAACATTGGCATTCACTTGGAAAAGATATCACAAACACTGCTTGTAGATGTCCAGGGCATCAGCTACAGCGTAGGTTTTACCATGGCCTAAAGTGAAAATAGCAATCAATTAGATTAGTCAAGGAATTTAAAGGGCAGATATTATGCCTTTATTTATGACTCTCTGGCTATTAGGCCCTCAACAACAGAGCCAATGCTTCTGCTTATTGTCTTCCCCACAGTGCCAAGTTAATTATATTGTACACTTAGTTATAATTAAGGTTTATTATTGCACTTTGTGATAGAAAAAGCTAGAAATACAATGGACATCTATCATTTGGGAAACAGCTAAACAAAGTGTGATATCTAAATGCAATAGAATGCTGTTTGTACTTTTAAAAATCAGTCCTATGAAATGACAAATTAGGAGGAATCCAGATGAACACAGGAAGACTAATGTGAAGTGATACTGAGGGAAGAAAGTAGATCCAAGGGAAAAATATCTGCATTGACTACTAAAATGGAAGCAAAGAAAGGAATAAAAAAGTAAAATTTTTTCCTCTTCTAATGAATGGCCCTAGTTCTGGATATCTGATAATAAAACAGCCCTCCCTTTTCTCAGAAGAGAGATAGGGTTATGGAGGCAGAAAAATAATAGCAATAGTTATAGCAGGCAATTGTGAAGCTTGTAAAGCACTTTGTATCCATTTTATTTTTAATACAAATTTATTTTAAAATACAAATCCATTTGTATTTTATTTCATTTTTACAAAAACCCTCTGAAGTCAGAGCTCTTATAATAATTTTGCAAATGAGGAAACTGAGGCTCACAAAGGTTAATCAACCTTATTTTTCTAGGATCAAATTAGCCTCTTCTTGGTGGAGAGCAAAGTAGAGTGAGGACAGATTGAAACTAGGAAAAGTAAAGTAACAGGGCAAATTTGATCAATGGTTACATAGACAATAAGTATTTTAGGAAGGATTTAAACCCAGGTCTTTCTGAATCCAAATTCAGCACTCTTTGCCCTACACTGCAGAATATCTTAAAAGTTGTAAGCCATGTTCTCTGAGTCATTTGGCTTTATGTAAACGTATATATTTTTTTTGTTATAAACAAGGATTCAGTAAGGAAGATGGGTGGTTAAATGGAAATGATTGTGGGAGTAAAAGCAAAAGACGATGATTAACAAGTTTAAGTGTTTTTTGTATAGTACTAGACACATAAAAGTATAGTATATATCCTGACTCAGTGACGAGGGCTGTTTTTGTTTCTTCACTGGGAATTTTGTGAGGGGAAATGCAAATCCAAAATGGTTATGGAAGGAGATTGGGAATTCAAGAAACTCTTTAATAATACAAATTTCTGAGTGTTTGCTGATCTACACAGATGAAAGAATTTCCTCAATGGAAGCTTGTTACATCAAAAATTATAGCTCTCTCAAGCTAAAAAATGACCACCTAGTATTTAAAATACAGAAAAATCCATCTATACCTTCTCATTCAATGTATTTCTTATCCATGTTCTCATGGTAGAGAATCTATTCAACATGCTGGAAGATATTCCTTAGATCCTTTAATAGTGTCTCAGCCCCAGGGGGCAGCTGGATGGCTCAGTGGATTGAGAGCCAGGCCTAGAGACAGGAAGTCCTAGGTTCGAATCTGGCCTTGGACACTTCCTAGCTGTGTGACCCTGGGCAAGTCACTTAATCCCCATTGCCTAGCCCTGTAACAAATAAAATTAATATAGAAGGATATATATA
>NW_025374533.1:0-1432 GCF_016433145.1 Gracilinanus agilis
TTTTCACCAGGTAAAAGCTTGTTATAAACAGTAGTACAACAGCTAATGCAGATTCTAAGAAGTACCACAATCCCAAGAATTATAAGATCCCATTTGATAATAACTGCAAGCCAACCAGTCCCTGTAGTCATGAGAGATTCCACCAATTATCATTAGGAGTCATGTAAGTCTCTATAGCCACTTGCTGTGTACCATTTAAAATCCTTTGAAGCTTATGGATATTTGTTATAATTTCTCTAGATCTATTTACATAAGAAGAAGATTAATTAATAAAGGCATATGCAATACCCAATACAGCTGTGAACATGGCAAGGGCCAAACGATCTTGCAGAACTGTTTTTTTTAAACCCTTAACTTCTGTGTATTGGCTCATAGGTGGAAGAGTGGTAAGGGTGGGCAATGGGTGTCAAGTGACTTGCCCAGGGTCACACAGCTGAGAAGTGTCTGAGGCGGGATTTGAACCTAGGACCTCCCATCTCTAGGCCTGACTCTCAATCCACTGAGCTACCTAGCTGCCCCCTTGCAGAACAGTTTTTGCTAAGGAGTCAATCTCTTCCTACAGGTAAGAGATGGCCTTAGTAGTTTGGGAGGTGGCTTGAACTGTGTCTTGAGCCAATCTTTCAACCTCAGATGAGGTATATCTAACAGAGTCTATCACTGTCATCATTCGAAAATTTGGCAGGAGAGCCCAGAATAACCTCTGAACTGCTGATGAAGATGCTACTGAATTTGGCCTTGACCTTTTGGGTCTAGAATGCCACCAAGAAGCTGATTTCTGGTCATGGATTTGTCTATCTGACCGATATAGTGATCATGCACTGACACATATGGAATAACATGGGCTAAACCATAAGTACCATACCATCCTGGTGGAAGGGTAGAGTAAGCTGAAGAGTTACACACATAGAACTGTCCAGTGGTCACCAAGCCCCATGGGAAATCCTTCCTCCTCCAGGACGAGATTGTAACAGCCATAAAAGGCATGTATTTCTATGTTCCATCCATTGCATTTCTAAGCTGTACCCTAGCACAGATAAATGTGGAGGTAAGGAATGGAATGATGAGGTTGCTCTTCACTCTGTAACTCATGTACTTACTGCTACTTAATGGACTCTGACCTCTTGTCGCATACAAGTCACAGGCAGGGGAATAATCAGAGTCAGAGGTAGTGGTATTCTTAGATATCTAAAAATTATGTCTGAAGACCAATTAAAATCAGTTGAGATTTTAAGCTTATTAAATTCTTCAAAGGTCACTGATATGGGCTGTAACCAATTTGATGGAGTCCATCCATCACCATCTATGTGACAGTTAACAAAAACAAAAGGTACAAAAGACCATTTAGGCAATATGTGACCTCCTTGTGTTGCAAGTCATAGTATTGTCCAGTGATGGGCAAACTATTCCCCTTGGGCCAGATCCAGGCTGTAGT
>NW_025374534.1:0-6347 GCF_016433145.1 Gracilinanus agilis
GAAGGAAGGAAGGAAGGAAGGAAGGAAGGAAGGAAATGAGAGAGGGAGGAAGGAAATAAAACCTTGTAATTGAATTAAAGAGTTATAAAAGAGTCTAATCTCTGATGTTCCTTTCTCACCTTTATCAGAAAGAAATTCTCTTAAGAAACACCCTAACAGATATTACAGACTCATTACTACTCTCATGTATCCCAATTTCTCCACTAGCACATTCCCTTCAAAAATGAGACTCATGATGATCCTGGAAATTCTACTTCTTAAAGCCATTACCAGAGCCATGACTTGAGTGAGGGAAATAAGGTGTCCATGAAGGGCAGCTATAATCCATGATCATCATCACAAATGGAATTAGTTAGACTCCTAAACTGGAATAGCAATGAGCAGCAAAAAGGTAACAACTAATGAGCTTTCAGTCTTTATCCTGAGGTTATATGCCTACCTAATGACAAAAGGAAAGATGAATTTTTGTGGCTAAAGAAATTATGTAATACCATTAACTTCTCATACTTTGGTATAAAGGAGTTGAGAGTCAAGAGCGTGATGCTAATTTTTTTTTACAAGCATTCCAGAGTCTATGAATCAAATGATATCCAAGGTGAGACAAACTACTAAAAAAGGACTACATTTCTGAGGGTAGAATTTCAGGCACCTTTTAGGTGGAGAAGATATCTGGGAAGAGGAGTTATCACTGAAGAAATCAGCTAGAGAAGCTTTAAAGTTATTCCAACAATATTAGAAACAAAGGTTGATTCAAGCAACAAGAAGATGGGATGGGAGAATAGTACAGAATAGAAAAGGAGAAAACAAGAGAGGATAAGATAGGAGGGGAGAAGAAGAGAGGAGAGGAGAGAATCTGATTCATTCTTCTTGGCCCAAAAGGACAGAATTAGAGAGAATGGGGTGGAAGATGCAATGACACAAATTTAGGAAGAACTTCCTAATACTGAGAGCTATCCAAAAGAGTAATGAGTTACCCTGAGAGGTAATAGGTTCTCCCTAACTTGATATCTTTTAGGAGGAGTTAGATAATCACTCATCAGGTTTACCATAGAGATAATTCTTGGTCAGTTCTAGATTGATCTAAATCAAGAATTCTTAATTTTTTGTGTCATAGTCCTCTTTGACAGTCTAATGAAGCCTATGAACTTTACAAAAGAACGTTTTTAAAGGTATAAGATAAAATCTTAGGATCAAAAAGATGTATATTGATATATAATTATCAAAAGTTTATTTTTTTAATGGTTCATAGTTCAGAAGCTAATCAAGATGGTGTATCTGCAGACCCTCACAACTCTGGAATTCCTTTTCCAGCACATTCAGATTCATTTTTTAGAATGTCCTTCAGAGTCCCTTTATCCTCCATGTAAGAAATCTACTTACCTTACCTCTTTTACCTATGTATTACCTTACTCCTCCTTTAGACCCAAAATGAGGTTCCCCAGCTTGATCACCCACCTCATTCACTAGACTTGGATTTCCAAGAATTCTGGGGTTTGAAAGGGTTAAATCCAACACTTAGGTGCACAGATTTGCTACTATGGGCATGCCAGAGACTCTGAAAAAATTTCCTCAGCACATATTTCCAGCACATTTTTAATATTGGCATCACCCTTGGAATAAGTGTCT
The DNA here is from genome assembly GCF_016433145.1 of Gracilinanus agilis. Lineage (NCBI taxonomy): Eukaryota > Metazoa > Chordata > Mammalia > Didelphimorphia > Didelphidae > Gracilinanus > Gracilinanus agilis. The sequence goes on from NW_025374534.1 coordinate 1,627, forward strand.
AGCTTCCCATGAAGATTTCTATGAAGAGACTTCACTCATTTGGGCAGTTAGGTAGAACAGTAGATAGACTGCCCAGTCTAAAGTCAAAAAGATTCATCTTGAATTCTAATTTGGCCTCAGACACTTAATAGTTGTGCAACCCTGGGCAAGTCACTTAAATGTATTTGCCTCAGTTTTGCCATCTATAAAATTAATCAAAAAGGGAAATCATTCCAGTATCTCTGCCAAGAAAATACCAAGTAAGGTCATAAAGAATTGGACACAAACGAAAACAATTGAACAGCATCCTTTTTTAAAATTTTTCATTAGTTATTTTATTTTTTAGGTTTATTTTATTTTATTTATTCATTTTATTTCAATAACAAATTTCCACATAAGTTTTTGGAAATTATATGTTGTCTCCCTCCCCCCACACAGAGCTGACAAGCAATTAAATCTGGGTTATATATGTATTATCATGCAAAACATTTTTCCAAATTATTTTTTTCTGTAAGTGAATAATTTTAAAACCAAAACCCCAAATCATATACCCAAATAAACAAGTGATAAATGATATGTTTTCATCTGCATTTATACTCCAATAGTTCTTTCTCTGGAGATGGATAGCATTCTCTTTATTCAGTCCCTCAGAATTATCATGGATCATTGTATTGCTATTAGTAGCAGCCTATCCCATTTGATCATTCCACAATTTTTCAGTTATTGTATATAATGTTCTCCTTGGTTCTGCTCATTTCACTCTGCATCAGTTCACATAGGACTTTCCAATTCTTTCTGAAATCATCCTGTTCATCATTCCTTATAGCACAATAGTATCCCATCACCATATACCACAATTTGTTTAGCCATTCCCCAATTGAGGGGCATCCCTTTAGTTTCCAATTCTTTGCCACCACAAAAGAATGCAGCTATAAAATTTTTGTATAAATAAGCCCTTTTGGAGGCAGCTGGGTAGCTCAGTGGATTGAGAGTCAGACCTAGAGATGGGAGGTCCTAGGTTCAAATCCGGCCTCAGACACTTCCCAGCTGTGTGACCCTGGGCAAGTCACTTGACCCCCATTGCCTACCCTTACCACTCTTCTGCCTTGGAGCCAATACACAGTATTGACTCCAAATCAGAAGGTAAGGGCTTAGAATAAATAAATAAATGAATGAATGAATGAGTAAATTAATTAATTAATTAATGGATGGATGAATGAATGAATGAATGACTAAATGAATGAATGAATGAATGAATGAATAAGTAAGTAAATAAATAAATAAATTAGCCCTTTCCTATTTTATTTCATCTCTTTGAGATATAGGCCTACTAGTGGTATTACTGGATCAAAAGATATGCATTTTTTTGTAGCCCATTAGGCATAATTTCATATTGCTCTCCAGTATGGTTGGATCAGTTCACATTCCACCAGCAATGCATTAGTTTCCCAATTTTGCCACATCCCCTTCAACATTTATTATTTTCCTTTATTATCATATTACCCAATGTGATAGGTGTGAGGAGGTACCTCAGAGTTGTTTTAATTTGCATTTCTATAATCAAGAAGGATTTAGAACATTTTTCATATGATTATTGATAGCTTTTATTTCTTCATCTGAAAACTGTCTGTTCATATCCTTTGACCATTTATCAATTTGGGCATTACTTGGATTCTTATAAATTTGACTTAGTTCTTCATATATTTGAGAAATGATACTTTTATCAGAGAAATCTGTTAAAAAAAAGTTTTCCCAGTTTGTTGTTTCCCTTCTAATCTTGGTTGCATTGGTTTGACAACATTCATTTAGATCAGTGGTTCCCAAACTTTTTTGCCCTACTGCCCTCTTTCCAGAAAAAATATTACTTAGTGCCCCCTGGAAATTATGAAACTATTTATTAAACTCAGAATAGAATATAATACAAAAAAAGTGTGGCAATCACCGCCTCCCTGGATCGCTGCAGCACCCAACAAGGGGTTGTAGCGCCCACTTTGGGAATCACTGATTTAGATCAATGATATTAGCTGTGATTGCTAAAGAATCAACCTCATTTGGTCAAGTCACACTGTGACTATTTGACCAGCATTTCAGAGCTTCCTTGTGGGTGTGTTCAGAGTTGAGGAAAAGCAACTTGGTCCTCCAGAAGCTATGCTTCTTATCAAAAGAAGTTGCTTTTCACTGAAGTGCCTATCTTTTTCAGGCCAGGGAGCTTCGTGTCCATTCTATAGAGTACCTAAGCTGCCTCATAGTCTGTCCTGTTAATAAATGCCATTCATGATTATGACTGCTTGTAGACCCAGAGGAGTGAGTAACCCTTTGCTTTCATGTGGCTTTTTATGAAATACAATGGCACACTTTAGAAGGAATGAATATACATGAGAATCATCAGTGCTTTGCAAGGGTAAAAGTTTATTAGGAGGATGACAAAGGAACTGCAAGGAGAGAAAAAGTTGAAGCAACAGAGGAGACCATGGGACACATAGTCAGACACATTTTCCGAAGGGAATAATATTTGAGCATCTGAAGATCAAAAATGTCCAGAAAAATGGCACTCAGATATATAGAATCAGCAAATCCCAGCTCCTTGGGATCACTGAGTATATTTGTGAGATTGCATCTTTCTTCCTATTCTTCCTCTGGCCCATTCTGCTTCCCATGATACAATCACTCTGACAGAAGAAGGCTGGCCCAAAGTTTGGAAAGAAACGGCCCTTTGTTCTTGACCCCTTGGGAGATGCTGGAAATTTTATCACACAAAGGAATTACACGGACCACATCGAGATCGAGGGATACAAAGTGTACAAGGGACACAAGGATTGCTGGCTGGACATGGGCCGATGGGCTTGCCACAGACGTTAGTAGTCACACAGGGATTGCAAGGAAGCCTGGGGAGACAAAATCATCGGAGGTGAATATGGGAGAATAATTTTCTCACTGACAAGAACAATGAGTAGATTCAGAATTTGTCCTAGAAAGATGAATGCATAGCACTGAGAATCCAGACATTTCTCTCCTGAATTTACCATTTTCCCTGTATAATGGAGGTCTGGCACATGCCTAGTTGCATAAGATGGCATGACACACTTGGAAGATACCATTTTATGTGGTCTAGATATGCATCAAACTCTCATTATAACTTTCAGCTTAAAAAGTTGGTCTTAAAGTTGAGAAGATCTGGAATCAAATCCCACCTCTCACGTATACTGGCTAGGTAATTCTGGACAAATCATTTAATTTCTCTGGGCTCAGAGTAGCTCTCTCTAAGATTACAAAAGTATGAAGAATCCTTGGACAAGGATCTTAGCTCTAAATCTCGAACAGACTTTAGAAGCTATTCAGTCCAAACTTCCCATTTTACTGAAGCAGAGAAACATTAAGTGACTGGTCCATGATCACATATCTGGCAAGCATCTCTGAAACAACATTTGATGCCAAGCCCAGTGTCTTCTACAAGGTTATATCAGTTATAATTTATAATGGGACTTTTCAATAATAAAGACAACCAAAACTGTTGTTTTCTTCAGAAGAAGAAAATACCTACCCCACAGTAAATAAGGACATTTTTTAAAATTAACTAATTTGGGGGAGCAGAACAAATAACATGGACATTCACTTCCCCACAATGTATTAAAGTATATGCTATAAAAGTCTATTGACAGATTGGTATCTTCAAGCTTTGGTAATAAACTCCCTGTGTCTTGGATGCCATGCTGGATTTTAGTAATAAAATCTCCTGATTTGGAAAAACAATGTATATGGCTTTGCCCAAAATCCTCAGAATGACTTACTTGCAGTCTTCACTCTCTAGCAGGCCATGGTATGTGGAGATCTCACATTCTAGTAGGGCTCTCACATCCAAAAGGACCTGATACTCTTGGTTCTGCCTCTCCACATCACCACAGATCTCAGCCAGCTGGGACTCTACATTGGTGATCATACACTGTACCTGGGACAGCTCAGAGCTGTAACAGGCCTCAGTCTCTGTTAGAGTATTTTCAAGAGAATTTCTCTGTGATAGAATAGAGGGGGAGGGGGGGAAATGTGAGACATGTCACTAATTTTTTTCATAACTGTGTAAAGACATTCTAAGAATGTCTTCCTAAGCTTCACAGTCACCTCATAATCACAACAAGATGAGAATAAATCCACCTTTAAACATTAGTTATGGGGCAGATAGGTCATTCAGTAGATGGAGAGCCAGGCCTAGAGAAAGGAGGTCCTGGGTTCAAATCTGTTCTCAAACACTTCCTAGCTGTGTGACCCTAGATAAGTTTTTTAACCTCCATTGTCTCTAGCCCTTATCAATCTTCTGCCTTGGAACCAATACACAGTATTGATTCTGAGATACAAGGTAAGGTTTTAAAAAAATAGCTATACTTTTATCTTCATTCAGCCAGAGTCTCTTTATTCTCTTTAAGATGAACTACAAACCCCTTCTATCTGGCATTTAATATCCTTCACAACCTGGCCCTCTCCCACTTCTGCAGTCTTATTATCCAATAGTCACCCATTGCCTAATCTAGCAAACCTGGTCTTTTTGCTTTCTCAGTGCATGACACTTTCTATATATATTATCTATATATGTATATATACACCTTATATGTATATATTGTCTATGTTGTCTATATGTGTAAACATAACTATACTCTATATATCAATAGACAGACAGATAGATAGATAGATAGATAGATAGACAGACAGACAGATAGAAATATATATATATGTGTGTATATATACATATA
>NW_025374535.1:0-9060 GCF_016433145.1 Gracilinanus agilis
TGCACACGGGGGCTCCTCTGGGGGGGCTGGCTCGGCGCTCGGGGGGCTCCCCACAGCTCCAAGGTCTGCCGAGGGCTTCTCCAGCGGCACGAGGATGGGCGCGGGCCGGGCGGGGGTCCGAGCCAGGCCTCAGCCTCGGCTCTCTTAGCTCCGAGCCCCCGCCTCGTGGGTGTCCATCCCCCGCTTCTCTGGCCGTGCCCCTCGGCCCGTGAGCGCCGTCTGGCAGGGACGTGTTTCCAGGTTTCCCTTTCGGGCTGATTTTCGCCCGAGGTGGCCACCTCTGCCCAGCCCAAGGGGACCCTGGGAAACTCGGGCTCAAAGACTTGAGGACCTGACGTTAGCCTGCGTGATCTGGACTGTGTGGGTCCATGGAGAGCCAGCGCCGAGCCTCCCGGGGAACGGAAGCGGCTCCAGGCGTGCAGGGAAGGGCCAGGGAGGACAGAGGGAGACAGGAGCCACTCAGGCCAGAGGGCAGGACTTCAGGGTCTCGGAGCGGGTCAAGACAAGGGAAGCGAAGGGAAGCTGGAAGAGAAGGGGGTGGAGATGAGTGAGCGGGAGACCAGGACATCCCCATCAAGGCCGGAGGCCCCCAGGGCAGGGATTGTGGCAGAAGGGTAGGGGCCGGAGGAGGGCCCCTCTCAGAGGAGGAGGGCTGTTTGAACGATGGGAGCAGAAGCTGGGTCTGGAGGTGGTAACGGTGAGGGGGGCACATGCCCACATCTCCTGGCCCAGAGCGCTGGGAACATCACTGGGGAGGAGGTGGGCCCGGTGCTGGGAGGCAGAGCCCGAAGAACGCCAGGCTGCAGTGAGCCCCTGGAGAGTGGGCAGGAGAGGCTGAAGTCTAGGGTGGAGGTGAGGAGCTCCTCGTGGAGCTGGAGGAGGAGGTTCTCCCCTGCCCCGCTGAACCTCTCAGGGCTTCTGAGAACAAATTCCCAGGAGCCGGCAGGGCAGGATGAGGGTCAGTAACCGGCGACCTCCCCCGGCTCGGCCTCCAGACCTCTCTGGCTGGCTAGACTCTGCCAAAGCATCAACCCTCCTGCTTCCTGCTTTGTGGGAAGCTTTGGGTGCATCCAGCCTGGCCGCCTGGATGACTTAGTACATGACAGATCCCTCCGGCTGACATGGAGCCTGGGGGCCCTCACGCGCGTCTCCACTGACTCCCCAGCTCCACCCTTGCCAAGAGGTTAGAAGACGAGTTGGGGTCACTCGGACCCTCTTGGGGGGGGAGGGGAGAGGATTTCCCCAAGTGGCTCCAAACCCCAAACTCCCAGTGTGAGTTGCTGCCCATCCTTGTGATCTTGGCTCAGCTGGCGGGCGGCCCCCGAGCCACTGCTTGGTGCCTGGGGTGACCGCTGCTAGGCCAGGCCCAGGGTGGGATGCAGAAGGAGGCAGGGGATGAACTCCGCCTCCCTCCCACGTCCTCCTTCTTCTGAGAAGGGCCAGAATGACTCGTAGGTCCTGGGCCCCAGGGCTCGGGGGAGAAGGCTCTCGCCATGGGGAAGCCCACGACTTGCCCCTCCAGATGACCGCATGGGAAGGTGCCTGCTCACCCCGGGGGGAGGCCTTGGAAGGAAGGGCTCCATCCGGAGGCTCAAAGCAACCCTTCCTCCCTGAGGCTCATCCAACACCTTCCTTAGGGAAGAGAGTGAAGCTGCCCTTTCCTTCCTCCCTTCCATGCCCAGGGCACAGGCCCAGAGGTCCGAGCTCTGCTCACAGACACTCCCTTCCATGTTCTGGCTGAGGGCAAGGGTCCGACTCTGCCTCCCCACTGGCAGCCTTCCATGCACTGACCTCCTCTCGCTTCCCTATCCTACTTCCTCTCTATGACTCTCCTCCTCAGCCTCCATTCCAGCCATGTTGGCCTCCTCGGAGGCCCTGAACTTGGCATCTCATCTCTTACCTCTTCTGGGTGAACATGGGCTAGTTCTCGTGTCTGGGCACCCCCTTCCCTGTGTCTGCTTCTCAGAAGGTGCCCCAGCTATCCCGGGGGGCCCGCGGGCTCTTGGGAATCGTGCCGCCATTTCTGAGGTTGGCCCTTTGGATGAGCAGCATTTGGGAAGCGTCCTGAAGACCGCTGTGCTACAGACATCCTCTCGTTGGCTCTCCCAAGAGCCCCTGGTGGCCGCCACCACTCCCATTTTATAGATGAAAAACCGAGACTCCAAGAGAAAAGGAATGTGCCTGGAAACGCTGCCTCTGGGCTCCATGTAGCTGCCCTATTTCTGCCCCATTAGCCTGCTCTGTCATGCCCTCGGGGATGCCGTTTTCTGGGGCAGAGAGGGGCTCCGCCATTCTTCCACGGGCTCTACTCTGTGTGGGCTCGGGACGTTTCTTGACCCTCCGGAAGCCTCCCGCCATCATCGTTTGGAAGACGCTCCAAGCTCAGAGATGGAGGTGGCCTTCTAGGCTCTCACTTAAAAGGGCAGAAGAGGAGGACGGAAGGGTCTGGAATTTTGTCCCCAGCTCCCGAGGGTCAGGGGCAGCATTCACACTCAGGCCTCTGCTCCTCCCTACACTGTCCAACAAGCCAGGGCCTGCCTGTTGCTAAGGCCCCAGAGGAGGGACCCCACAGATTCTGAAACAGGAAGTCTGGCCAAGGGCAGCGAATCTGAACAGCCAGGAGGTTCGTAGGCAGGGCCACAGGGCAGGGGGCTGGGCCAGGCTAGTAAGGAAGCACCCAGACCATTGGCAGGTACCCAAAGGTGAGGACGTCACCAGAGGGGCTCATGAAGGCACGGAGACCTGGGACCGCACTCCCTCACTGGCTCTCTTCTGCACACTGGGGCCATAGCTCACACCAGCCCCTTTGCCAGTCGTGATAGCCCGGGGCGTTGGGTGCCCGCTCGAGCCTCTGGGGTTGAGGTGAGGAGCTGCCTCCCTGCCTTCGTTGGGGAGGCCTGGGGCTGGGGAGGAGCTGCCCTCCTGTGGCTGTGCTCCCCAAGTGGAGCTATTTTTCTGAGGGCACCTCATTCAGCACGGTCCGGGGTTGGCTCGATGTAGTGGATCACGTGGCCAGTGCTGACTGGCTCACCCGTCGGGACAGCACAGCCCCAGGGGATGGTCTTTGGTGATCCGGCAGCCTGGCCTGATGACCGGGGCTAACCAGGGTGGATGGGCAGAGGCGGGTCGGACATGGTCTCCGGCCAAATGGCAGTCTGGAGGGAACAAGGCACTGGCCGCAGAGGATGCTCACACGGGACACTGGGCGTGGTCTCGGGCCCGTGGCTGCTCTGACAGAGTGGGCCATTTGGTGTTTGGGCCGCCTGGCCTCTTCATCAGCTGCCCCAGCCCAGGGGGCCAGTTCTCCAGGGACGAGGTGGTGAACGTGGCCCAGCTTTTCTCCAGGCTCCCCCTCCCTCAGCCTCATGCCAGTGTTCAGGAGTGGCCCTACTATATCGAGACCAAGAGGGTCTCTTGGCAGCGCTTGGGAGGTTGCTATTCACGGCTGTTAGCTCACGGGCCATGGGACTCCCTGACTGTAATTATCGTGTCAGGCAGATCCGACCGTCCTCTTTCCTCAAATAGCAACCCAGCGGGACTGCCAACGGCAGATGAAAGACTCGGGCAAACCCTCCTTTCATTTTCCAGGGTGCAGCGGCTTGGGAATGAAAGGTTTGGGCATGAGGGGCTGGATCAGAGGCTGAGGGGGCCGAGATTATGCAGCGGCTCGTTCCGTCCCGAGGAGGTCCATGTGGCATGGCTGTGGAGGCCCAGAGAGGCCAGTGACTTTTCCGGGAGTGCCCGCTGGGCTCAAACCCACATCTGGATCTGGGGCCTCCACTCTTCCCACTGCCCCACAGAAAGGAAGGATCGTGGTCTTGAGAGACTCTGCGGCAGAGAAGAAAAGAGCCTCCACCTTCTGGAAGGGGCCTCGGAGGCCACATCAGTTCAGAAGATGAGAGACGGAACCAGAAGAAATGAGTCTGAGTAATTACACGTGAGGGAAAATGGGCTCATCCGGAAGGATCTCCTTCCTCACGATGCTGCAGACTGAGGCTGGCGAGGCATTTCTCCTGGGCTCTGGGGTCCCCCTAATCACAATCCCTGGGGTCTCTAGGCAGGGAGAGCAGGAGGCCCCCAAAGTGGAAGCTTTTTCTAAAGTTTCCTCACTTGCTACTGGCGCCTCAGGCACCTGCCAGGTCAGGGTTCATCTTTGGCACCAGAAACCATGTTGTTTATGGTCAGTGACCAGCTCAAACCTTTACATGCCTCCTTTTCATTCTCTATAAAAAGAGAATATGGCAACCAGGTTGTCACCCAGGCAATTAGGGAAGTGAACGAACGAGATGTGCCAAATCCGGAGCATCCTTGATCCACCCTCTCAGCCTGGGAGCGTGTCTATACACACCAGGCCAAGAGACAGCCTAAGTTTCCCTATCCTGAAACACCAGAAGAAACAGAGAAAGCAACCCTGACCCTTCACTGGCCCCTCGGCCCCCTTCGAGTTCTCCTGCTCCCTAACGCCTGCTCTTCCTCTCTTCTCTGTCTTTTAAAGCCTCTATAGTCTGGCCTCGGAGCTCATCTCTCCCCTGAAACTGTTCTCTGCCGAGTCGCCAGTGGCCTCACCATCTCCAAATCGCAGGCTCTTTTCTCAGGCCTCCTCCTTCCTGGCCTCCCGCCATTGTGTGGCTCTGTCATTCCCCTCCTTCTCCTGGTCACGGTCTCAGCTCTGGCTTTCTCTCTTGGTTCTCCTCCTACCTCTCTTTTCTTGTGGCAGCTGCTCTAAGCTGGACGTCTCCCCAAGTTCTGCCCTGGGAGGCCTCCTTTTACATGCTCTCACTGTCTCTTTCCAGACCTTGATTGTCCCACTTATTTGAGTCTTTGTGAATCCGCCTCAATCCACCACATGGCCTCCCCCACATGAATGTAAATACTTGGGGACAGGACGTTTGCTCTGTAGTCTTTGCGCCTCCAGTGCCCAGTGCAGAGAGAGCCTGGCCCTTAGGGGCAGTTCCTGAATCCCCTCCTGTCTGGGTTGCTCCATCCAGATCCTCTGGGCCATCCTGAGCCCTCGGGCAGCAGCAGACCCCTTCCATCTGCTGCCTGGCTAGTGTAGCAAGCTTCCCTTTCGTGGAAGAGCTGAGCGCTGTGAGCCGTCTTGGAGGCAGCCACCCCAGCATCGGAGACTTTGCAAGGGATGGGGCGCAGGCAAACGGAGGCCCATCTTAAAGCAATTCCCTGCAACCCAGTGCTTTTCCCCATCCGTAGAGCTGCCTCCTTGGCAGAGTCCTCCCAATGAGCTTGACATGATATGGGAAGGGGTGGAGGGTCTGAGCCTTAAGAATGTTTCCAATGGAAGTCACTTTCCCAGAGCCATCACTCTGGTTGTGGGAAGGAGGCTCCTTCTGAAAGGTAAGTGTCTAGGATGAGCAAGGGCCATGGACCCCATTTAGTGCCAGGCTTTGGGAGGCACCATGGCAGGATGTGCAGAAGTTCTTCTGGGGATGGTCAGGGAGCCTACACACTTCTACTGCCTGCTTTGGGGGCCCTACCAGTGAAAGTGGGGACTTTATGCATGAATCTTCAGTGGGCCCAAATGTGGGTCACTTCCTTTGTACTTCTTGTTCTGGGTTATCTGGGCGCTTGCATTCAGCTTCTCCTCCAGTGCATGGCTAGTTCCCCTTGGCCAGTCTCTGGATCTGCCTGGGCCCTGCAGCAGAATAGGGTATGAAATTCGTGATCTAGTTTATGTGTACAGAACTAACTGAATTACAAAACAACACAGGCAGTTATAGAACAATGATCGGAGGCTACGGATGTGCCTTTTTCAGAGTTGGACAAATCTAACCAAAAGCTAAAAAGAAAAAAGAAAACAAATCTCAAACAAACTGTTGAAAAAATTAGATTTGAAATTGTGCATCAGCTAAGGGGGGTTGGGGGGATGGGGGGAGAGGGAAAGAACATGAAACATGGAACTAGGAGAGAATATTCAAAAGAAAAAGAATAATTAAAAAATAGATTTAAAAGCCACGCTATCTTTTGAATGGAAATATGAAAGAACACACTTATTTCTCACCATCAAAAAGAAATAAGCCCTAAATGGCAAGAGGCAGAAATAGTAAAGCACCCCTTTTAGATTACAGTTACTGACTCACGTACAGGAAAACGCTACGGCCCTACATAGGGACTAAGTTAGGAGACTGAGTAACGATGGCTATGTCTGTGAATCATTACCTGTATTAAGGAGCACAGTAAAAAGGAGGCGACAGGAAAAAAGCCTGTGATGTTGCTAAGGCACTCCTGAGAAGAAAAATGCTAGAGATAAACGTTTTGTGGAGTTGTGTTCAAGACAGAAAAAGGCCGGCTGGCCAAATTTGGAAAATAAACAAGCTAAAACCCAAGCAAGCATCATAGAAGAAACTCTGACAATTAGAGGAGAGCTAGAGACAGGTGAAGACAAGGGGATTGTCGAAATCGATGCCGAGCAAAACTGAGAGCTGGGCTCTGAGGGTACAAAAGAGAGGGAGGCCCGACCCCAGATAAGGAGTGACCAGAGCAGATGGGCAGCGAATATACTCAGGTTAATGCTGGGCAGCCGAGGCCTTCGAGGGAAAAGAGCAACTCCCGGCCAAACTAGGAAGCGCCCAAATGAAGGCAGACAGAGCCCATGACGTACGGCGAGCCCTCCCGGGAGGTGGGAGGTGAGGCTGAGCGAGCAGGGAGCGAGCGGCCCCCTCTGAGACACGTTAGCACATTTATGGCCAAATCCCTGTCACACTCACGTCGCTTCCCATAATTGAGAAAGAGGGGACGGACGCAGGAGAGGGAAGCGGAGGCCGATGTCCCCGACGAATGGGGATTCCAAAGTTTTAAGCAAAATCTCGCCAGAGACTCTAGCGGTGTCCACCCCGACCGTTCGCTCCGCCCCAGGCTCGGAGGACGCTCGCCGTAGACCGGTGGAGCAGCGGGGAGCCGCCCGGCGTGATTCGCTCCGTGGACGGAGATCACGTCGGGCAGGAGAGGGAGGCCGGCTGCAGGCCGTGGCCCCGGGCTTGCTTCGGAGCTCCCCCACCCCTGCCTGGCCCGGACCCCCGTCTGCCACGAGGCCGCTTCCTGCCCCGCGCTGGGTCGGGGTTTGGCGCCTCTTCCTGTGCGCTTGGCTCGCGGGACGGCTTCTTGGAGCCCCTTCGTTAACGCTGTGTTTCTTTCCTTTCGTGCTCCACGTCCGCCTGCTCACCAGCTGCCTTAGGACCCTGCAGTGGGACTCTGACCCCTCAGTGCTGCAGCTCCAGACAGACTCAGACGTTGGGTATTTGTCGGCTCTCTCGTCCCCCTTTGCTTGTGCCCCTGCTGGGCGGCCGAGGCTCGGCCGGCCCTGCCTTCGTGCCGCTTCCTTCGGCCCGTCTCCCGGCCTTGGAAGGGAGCCTCTTTCTGAGGAAAAGGCGCCCCGGAAAGATGCCCGCTGCTGGCCCCCCTCCCCTTCCCAAGAGGCACGAGAGGAGCCCCGGCACCCCCGGCACCCCCCGTCCTGTGCGCCTCCGCCCTCTCCTCCCCGGGACCTCGCAGCGACCCCCCGCCATCAGGGCCCGCTCGCTGTCGTTCCGGCGCCCCTGGAGAAGCCTGGGGAGCCGCGGCAGGGGGCCACATGGGGAGAGGACAGGCTCGGCTCCCTCCCGGGGCAGCGGATGGGTCCTGGGGCGCGCCCTGTCCATTTCTGGGGGCTGCTCTGCGCTCACGGGGGAGGGGCCAAAGGCAGAAGGAAACAGGACCGGCCAAGGCCGGGGGGCAGGGTCTGTCTCCCCATTTTCCAGAGGAGGGTACTGAGGCCCCCCACTTCATGGGACCACCGCAGCAGTGAGCAGGCACTTAGCAGATATCGGCTCCTTCGGTCCCCGGGAGGCAGGGCCACGAGAGCCCGTCTCCACACGAGGGAACGAGGCGGGGGGACTTGAAATGACAAGCCTAAGGTCACTCGGCTTATACAGGCCTGAGGCAGAATTTGAATCCAGGTCTCTGGAGACTGCAAAGGGGGGCTGCTGGGTGGCTCAGTGGACGGAGAGGCAGGCCTGGAGAGAGAGGTCCTGAGTTCAAATTTGGCCTCAGGCGCTTCCTAGCTGGGTGACCCTGGGCGAGTCACTGATGTGTTAGCGCCCATCGCCAAGGCTTTAGGCTCTTCTGCCTCGATACAACATTGATTCTAAAAAATGAAAATAGAAACAGAAGAATGTGACGGGCAGGCAGCTGGGGGGCTCCCCGGGACACGGGCTCACGCGGGAGGGGCATCGGCCTGCGTCCCTGGGGCCCGGCTAGGGGCCTCGAAGGGCCTCGATCCAAGAATCTGTGCCAGGGAGGGGCGGCTCGGGTGTTCTGGGGGTCCTTCTGCCTCCTCCCAGCACTGGGACGCGCACACACATGCACACACATGCACACACATGCACACACATGCACACAAGCACATGTGAGCACACACGTCAGCACACGCCATCCTGGCAGGAGAGCCCAACGTCCTTATCTTCTGCTCTGACGCAGGCTGTGGGCAGTGAGGCAGCCCCCCGGGGGCCGGGGCTGGGGGTCAGGGGAGGCCCCTCCTGGGTGAACACGGCCCGGGTTCGGGGGGCCGCTCTCCCCCGGCTCCCCCGGCTCGGGCCCCTCTGCTGGCGGTTGGCTGGCTCGGCTAGTAGAAGAAGAGCCCGAGGCTCCTGGAGGAGCCCGGGAGTCGCCCCCTGGCTGGCCCTCCCGCCTTCTGCTGCTACTCTGTCCTGGGCACGGCTTGGGCTGCATGTGGGCTGCTGCCGGCCGGCAGGGCGCCCGCCTCACGGCCCGCCGTCTGTCCTTCCAGGCGCAGACTGCATAAGCTCGGCGTGTCCAAGGTGACCCAAGTGGACTTCCTGCCCCGGGAAGTCGTGTCTTACTGCAAGGAGACCCAGACCCCGCTGGACACCCACCAGTCTGAAGGTACTCCCTGGGGAGGGCCCGTGGGGGGGCTGGGAGGAGCGGGGAGCCCCCTCCCTCTTCCCTGGGCTCCGGCTGCCACTTCTGTCCCCCAAACCCCAGCCCTGAGCCGCCGACTAAGGCAGCGGGAGAACAAGGCGGGCGGGGGCTGGGCGGGCAGGCGGGCGG
>NW_025374536.1:0-5000 GCF_016433145.1 Gracilinanus agilis
ATATATATATAAAGGAGAGGATATGGGCTTCTCAAGAGATGCACCAGTATCCAAGAAATGAATGTTAGTTAAAAGGAAGAGAGGAAGAATGTTGGGCACATTGAGTAGCACCTTTATGAAGGACTTTTGGAAACATAAGGAAAAGAATCACTCAGGAAGGAAAGATTGCATGGCTCATGATCTGTTTCTGCACATATAGCATTCACATCAATGAAACCACAGATCCATGAAAGTCTTAAACTTTTATTGTTTAATTCTGGCTTCTTTAGGCTGTTTTCATGTGGGAAGAAAGGGCCCAGAGCTCTCCAGATAAATGTAGATTTTATCTATGACAATTAAGCATCAAGGTGAAACAAATTATGAAATAGGAATTGCAGAAATTAAAATCATTATTATAATTTTGACAATCAATAGAATATATCAGCCTTAGTTTCATTATCTATAATAATTATATAATAATAATTTACTATGTAAATAGTTCCTGGAATATAGGAAGCCTTTAGGAAATGTTTCATTCATCCATTTCAATGAAACTGTGACTTGTCCTTTGTGAATCCCTCCAGTGATGCAGTTCCCAAATCACCAATACCTTCTCATATTGTTATTGTTGTTGATGTTCTCTAAGAGTAATTTCACAGAATGTACCCAAGCCCAGCCACATTCCCCTGAGTCTTTATATATTTTATAGATACTAGTGAGGCACTCAGGTTATTACTGACTTGACTGCTTTGCTGATCAAACATGTCTTACCTCAATGATAGCCTATAGAACATATTTTACACATGAATTATCCTTGAAAAATCCTATTGAAGTCCATTGGTACCTACTCTCCATTAGCCTTTTGGGTTATAGACAACTATGACTCTTTAGAGACCATGATATTCCAATATTTTCAAGGATACCAACATAGCCTTTACATTTAATAAAAATCAGCTACTTATTATTACTAAGTAATAGCTTGTGATCATTAAAACCAATATGTTTCTCAAACATAATCTGTTTTTTTTCTTTCTGTTCAATTCTGGTTTCACACAGGGTTCTCATGTAATGACTCTCCCAGGTATATCTACTAATATGCTAACTCAAGAATTTTCTATCCAATTGTGCTATAATGATTTAGTCTAAAATATGAATATTTTCAACCTTTGAGTTTTTTCCTATCTGGGTTGTGAACCTTCCTGTTTAGATTTTATATTGAATGAATCCCTATAACAATCAATGTATTGATCCAATTGGCTTGATTTCACCTGAAAAGAAGAGCATCTACAGATTTAAAGAGTCATACTTTCTATAGGGAGCTCTACTTCCATGTGTACCTTGCATAGAATATACTAGATGGTGGAGGAAAATACTTTTGGTGATCATATACCTCCCAGTTCTACTTCTCACTTGACTTAAAGCCAAGTCTCTATATTCACTATCAAAGGGTTGTTAAACTATTATCTCTGAGATAACATTTATCAAGGAATTTCATATCATTTAATATATACAAGGAAAGCTCCTTTCTAGAAGAGAACCATGAAGGTGGCATTTTATGCCATTAAATCAAAAGTTTTATTTGTTTTTGCTTTTTATTATAAGCAAACCACCAATACAGTTGAGCCTTGAAATCTTTGCACTATTTAGTCTTTTGTGAGAATATAAATGTATAGCCTACTTTGGGGCTATTATGAGTTGTTCTGGGAAGACTAGCATGTGATGGGAGGGCTTGTTGAGCTCTTTTCAGTGTTTCTTATTCACGTTTGGTATCCAATTTTCACCCAACTCTCAACTGTGGCTCTAAGAAGCTGTAGCTTCTTGTTGCTCCAAGAAGTGCAGCAAGTACACCCTGGGAACACTTAGAGATTGGTCAGACATCAAAAAATCCACAGTCATCCACTGCAACCTAGGTCTTCACCAGACATCCTGACTTTCACCTTGCCACTAAGCTTCAGTGACTCTCAAAGAAAGAATGAGACTAGAAACTTTGTTCCTCTCTGCTTCACTTAAATCCAATTCACAAGCAGGTCAAGATATCATTCTCTGGCTTGTGTCATAACCTTGTCATTGGTCCTATTCAAAAACTAGGGACAAACCACAGGCTAGAGAATCTTTCTTGCCAAAATTTGCCTGTTTCTTACCCATATTTTCATCAAGTGTATTCTTCATATATATCTAACAACTTTATTTATTTTTATTCATATTCTTTTATAAAAATCCCCAATGTAACAAAGAAGCATTGTTAAGTAAATAAAACTGACACACTGCCCACATCTTCCTCATTCCATAACAAAAGTAGACCTCATTACTACTGAAGAAAGAAAGAAATCTTTCATTAGCAGTTATCCTAAATCAAGCTTAGTCATAGACTTGATCTGAGTCTTTGTATATCTTAGTGTGGTTTTCATAATCATTGTTTCACAGTAGGTAATGTCTTTACCATCACACAATAGACGGAAATATGCAGATTCTATAAAATCTATTCATACTGTTTTCTGACTAAAAACAGGGTCTCTTCTAAGGTGAACATCCTCGTAAGGACTTTTCTCCAACGTGTTATGAAAACAAAGTTTGACATTTTTTGATGTTCAGTCCTTCAATCATATGTGGTTCTTTCTTGACCCAGTAGACCATAACATGCTTATACTATAAATGGGATATTTTGGCAAGGAAACTAGAGTGATTAATCATTTTTCTCTGTAGTATAAAAAGGCAAGCAAGAGTTAAATGGCATCCCTAGAGTCACACAGGTAGTGTCAGAGATGAGATTTGAACTTAGGTCTTTCTAATTTAAAATCTAATACACTACTGAGTTATGTAGTATAAGACAAAATTATAGAAGGTTTTTTTTTTTTAAAAAATTTTTTTTAGGATTTTTTTTAATAAACCCTTGTACTTCGGTGTATTGTCTCATAGGTGGAAGATTGGTAAGGGTGGGCAATGGGGGTCAAGTGACTTGCCCAGGGTCACACAGCTGGGAAGTGGCTGAGGCCAGGTTTGAACCTAGGACCTCCTGTCTCTAGGCCTGACTCTCACTCCACTGAGCTACCCAGCTGCCCCCTATAGAAGGTTTTTTGAAAAGCCTCTTCTTCCACTGAGAATCTTATCTCCAACCAGGTAAGGAGTTCCAGTTAGCCAATCTTAATTTCTCTCCTTTCTGTGTTTCTAATTTTCCAGATTTTAACTACTTCAGAGGTAGTCTCACCCTGGAATTTCTTTCAGCATAGACCTCCTTCTCAACCTGGGAAATCCTTTGGATCCTAAGATCTTTTCATGCTGTAACATCCCTACTCTTGCCAACCCCTTTCTCATATTGTTGAGTTCCTTATTCATCTTCCATCTGGGGGAACTGTCCAGGAGTTTCAAACCTTTTGAATTTCATCATAATCCCCCAGGCACTTTAACTTTCATTTTCCCCCTTTTATGGATGATTTCTATTAAAATATTAAGCTCCTGCTTGCATTTGTATCCTCAATATATAAAACATACATACTAAATGTGTTCATTGGTGTCCTGAAGGGAACTTTCATCATGGTTCAAAATTAAAAGGGATTTCCTATGGATTATAATGTTCCTAATTCTCTTTTATGGAAGACATTAGAAGGATTGCAATAAATAAGAACATTTCATGGGCTCTAATTTAAGATCCATAATCTATCAAAAGAACTTGATCTGATTGTGCTCTTCTGTGGACTTCTATTATCCATAGTATAGCATGGAACTGGATAAATAACTTATAGTTTATCAATCAGTGTCTTGGTCAGACACTATAATTTGGTAGCACACTGTGTCCAGAACTAAGCAAGATAAGAAGAGTCTATATTGCATTTGGGAAATTGCATAGTTCTTTTAATGACTCCCAAGTTTCTCCCTAAATCAATTCCCCATCTTTTCCACTTCAGTATAACTTAGAGTTATGTGAAAAAACTTCAAGTCATGGAACATTACAGGAAAGAAAAGGGTCACCCAAGAGAAAATTTTGAAGTGTATGAGTGGCATGAGAAGGTAACAAGAAATTACAAAGAATTTTGCAGTATAAATGGAATAAAGAATATCATAAAATATAAAGGATAATAAAACAAGATGGGCTGGTTACATAGCCAGAGTGATGGGACAGAATTAGACAACTTTAGTGTTTAATCAGTATTTTTGAAATGTCAAAGTAACTCAAGAAATGCTCCTAGCAAATTGTATAGACCTACTGTTGTGATCTTATGAAAGCACAAACAAGAGTTACAAAGGACAAATAAAGATAGATAAGTGAAAATTCCCATCATTGCAAGGAGCTCTCATGATGATGAAATTAGAGATATGTTTGAATATCCTTAGACAACTAATTATGAAAGTAATTGGGCACATTCTTCTCTTGGTTAGATTTTTGTCACATTACATTAGCCTAAACAAGTCTTCTCAACTTTTTCTAAATTCCTCATTTTAGTCATTTCTTGTGATGCAGTTATGTAATTATATTCCATGATATTATTATATCATAATTTGTTCAAATAATCCCCAATCAGTGGGCACCCACTGAGTTTCCTTTTTCCTTTCCATAAGCACAGAAATTACTGATATGAATATTGGGCACAAATGAAATCTTTCTATCTTTCTTTGGTTTCCTTGAAGCATATGCCCAATAGTGAGACATATATAGTTTATTCACTTTCCTAGAAAAATATTTTCATATCAATCAATAAACATTTATTAAGCACCTGCTATTTTCCAGCCACTGGGCTAAGCACTGAAGATTTTGCACACACACACACACACACACACACACACACACCAGTCCCTGCTCTGAAGAAGCTTATATTGGAGATAGATTGTTGTCTAGGATGTTAGAACCAATTCACTTTTTCAAGATAGTAGAATCTCATAGACCTCACTACACAGACTTTTCTTCTTATTCTCCTAAGGTAGAGAATGCAAGGCTTATTATTCCAATTTTATAAATGAGAAAAATGAAATCCAGAGAAATAAAGTATCATCTAAATCATGTAAATAGTATGTGACAGAGATAGTAC
>NW_025374537.1:0-1424 GCF_016433145.1 Gracilinanus agilis
AACTTTATAAGATGTAATATTTAGTTTATGTGTATTAATTTTAAAATCCACAAGACCATCCAAATGGAAAGAAGATGACAAGAATGCTGCTGTCACTTTGTTTTTCTGATGGTGAAACCTTGGATGGGGGGAAATGACCTCAGGATTGGAAAGTAGATTCTTGATCCTTGGCAGTTGTCATAGGAACACATTTGATATGAGTGATACCATCTTGAATTTGTAAAGAGAATGTGCACTTCATATTCATGGGTATGTAAACAGCTCAGATGTGCACTTTTGACACCCAGATGATCACGACAAGCACACTTTGTAATCTTCAACAACAAATGGTTATCTTTGTCAGGATGGCTAGATTTGTTCTTATCTCTAATCTTCCCAAAATATTATGTCAATATATCCATAAATGGCATTGAGGACCTGGGCTACAAACGACATTAACAGAAGTTCATCTGACTAGGTCCAAGATAGTAGCACTGATTTGGTGCTTCAGCAAACACTGACACTAAGACCAAACAAAGCAGAACCATAAGACCTACATTAGTCTTAACCTAAAAAATTATATGCACAAAGCATAGAAAAGAACCAGTGAGGTGATGAACCACTTCCCTGGAATATAGAATAGCCTTACCAGACACTGGGTCAAGAGGGGTCTAGTCCCCACCCAACAGCACCCACGAGTACTGAGTCTATCTGTCCAGACCCAATTTTCTGCAGCCTTCATTCTGGGACCTCTGATCTGCCATCATGGTTTCTGCCTTCTCTTGGAGATAATTAGATTATTTGGGGTAGTTTGAATGAAATGCTTTACTAGTATGAATCTCATGGAACTTAGGAGGCTTCCTTTCAGTGGTGTGAGAAGTGTTCTGCTCTCTATTAAGTAAATTGTGAAATATAACTTTGCAAATATTGATTAACACAGAGTCTGGCACACAGTAAGTACTTGATAAATGTGTATTGATTTGAAAAATATTTGTTGACTGTAAATGTCAATAAAAACAACTTAATTGACCAAATCATTAGGTATCATGCCTTTCCTTGGGAGGACTGCTCTCAAATTTGAGTGCTCTTTTTCACATAATGCCTTGGGCATTTCTAAACAAGGATTCAATAAAAGAATCCTATGCACTAACTTCAATGGAGTCAGGAGCTTATTCATTCAACATGCAGGTATACAAAGGCAAAACTGAAATAGCCTCTGTCCACAGGAAGCTTGCATTCTTTTGGGGGAGGGATGCAGAAACAATAGGCATAGACATAAATAAATACAAAACATATACAAAACAATCAAGGAGATGAGGGGGAGAGACAGAGAGAGAAACAGAGACAGAGACAGAGAGATAGTGAGAGAAAGAGAGAGACAGAGACAGAGACAGAGAGAGAGAGAAAGAGAGACAGACAGAAAGAGAGAGAGAGAGAGAGAGAGA
>NW_025374538.1:0-7962 GCF_016433145.1 Gracilinanus agilis
GCTAGAGGGCATTGCTTTTCTTCCTTTGTTTTTGTCACTATAAGGAAAAATTACAATTAATTAGCTCCTAATTATTCTTGTTAATTAATCTACTTAATTTTTATGTTTGGCAAGTTATAATTGTTAAGAAGTCATAGACCTAGTTATTAGTTGACTGAATAACTGTGAAAGTTACCATAAATCCTAGAATCAGATGATAAGAACAGATAATTAAGTACATATACATGTTAATCTTATAATTATAATCTCTAACCCTGAGAGAATAGTGGATAATGGGAACGCACACAGGATTGCTTCATTTTCTAGTAACAAGTACCAGATATCTTGCTATAGAATCCTGGGATAAGTTGAAGGATGACTGTAAAATTACATCACAAAACTTGGTGCAAAAACTGTCCAGGAAAAGACCTGTGCTTCTTATTCTATAGATGAGCAAACTGAGACATAGAGATACTCTTTGGTCAATTAATTACCAGAATTAAAGCCAAAATGGTTAGAAGAAATATCTTTCAACACAAGAGAGGTCCTAAAAAAGAGATTTATTCAAGCCTATTATCCAGCAGTGCCCTTCCCATGGAAATCTTGAAAAAGGCTAGGAATTGAATTGTGGGAACAGAAACACAGAATTAAAACATATAATCACGTGGTTCAATGGAGATGTGATTAGGGTTTTGAAATTAAATGATCGCTCCATTGCAAATATTAGTGATATGGAAATAGGTTTTGAATAATGATACATGTATAACCCAGTGGAATTGCTTGTCGGCTCCGGGAGGGAAGAAAAATATTCTAAATAAATTTTTAAAGCTAGGAATCAAAAATAGAATATAACTTAATTTCTATTTTCCACACAGTGAAAGGCAATTTGGCACAGTGGATAGAGAGAACAGGCCATGAAGACAGGGAGATGTGGGTTGAAGTAACTCCCATTTACATATTATCTATCCACTGACTTCCTCTTTAATGTTCCATTGGAATATGAGCTTCTTAGGGCAGACTGTTTTTGCCCTTATATTCTCAATATTTAGCACAGCTCCTGGCATATACTAAATGTTTAATGACTATGCATGGCTGAATGACCCTAGACAGGTCACTTACCCACTCTGGACTTTGGAACCTCTCTAAGACTGGCTCTGAGACTTCTTCCAGGTCCTATTCTCTTCCCTCAGAAGTTGCCTTGTTGATGGATAAGTTAAAGAAAAGTGGATTAAAAGAGGAAGTTATTCACTGGTAATTCTCTACTCTGATTAAGGTTGGAGGTTCCACAAACTAGAAAACAAACAAATACATTATGAAGAATGAAACAAACAGAACCAAGAGAACATTATATATAGCAACAGAAATATATGAAGAATGACATGTATTTCCACCTTCCAAGAAAGAGCCAATAAAAAGAAACAATCAAGACATAATTTTATTATATATACACATATATATCTTTTTTGTCAAATGATGCTTTCTCTAATGGAAGGAGAAGGAGGGAGGGAGTTAACTGGATATTTTTAATGTTACAAACAAATAAATTTAATTTAAAAAACCAAATAAATTAATAGAGATAGATAAGTTAATTAACGAATTAATAGAAAGCCTTTGTCATATTTTTATACTTTCATGCCAGAGTTCTTCCCACCCTGGTGATACTGTTGTGAGGTACTAAAGTTGAACCCCTGGGGTTCAGAAAGGATACCTTTTGCAAGAATGCAAGACTCCAAAACTTAGCTTAAAAATAAAAGGAGAAATTTATTAATTTAGAAAGTAATGTTGAATCTGGCCAGGAGGATAGTATAGGTGGAATAGCAAAATGAAAGACTTCTCCCAAAATCCATCAGTTCTGGAGATGATCTCTTTACCACAGTGGGGACGTGATGCTGTGTCATGGTGAGGAGGTGATTCTAGAATGGTAAACACTCAGGTATTGGGTTGGTGGGGCAGGGTTGGTCATCTGATCGGAGTCTGCCTGAGACCATCATAGTTTAGGGGACAGATGGATGCCTGAGATACAGTCCAATGGTATCAAAGTGTAGCCTGGAGGTGCATCTCTATATCCATCTCAAACTAAAGTATGATGCAAGGATGATACTAATCTCAGGGTCTTACAGAAGTTATCAGATGTTCTTGGGTTAGGAGTGGAAAGGACAGAAGGGAGCAAAGGAATTTCCCTGCTTACAGTTTGCCTGAAACACTTCTATAGTGTTGGGGTACAATGCCCATGCCTACAGCCTCTTCCTCTCCTGGGTGAGTGAGTTTCTCTTAGAACTTCCATTTAAGGAAATGCCCACAGCAATGACCCATATTTGCACTAACCCACTTCAGCACCTTAGTTACTGGACTACTTTTCTTCCTTGCCTGCACACACTTGATCTCCCTTTAATAGGTCCTCTCCCTTTAGAATTTAAGCTCCTTGAGAGCAGGGACTATCTTGTTTTTTTGTTTGTCTTTATATTCCTAGCATTTAGCACAGCCTGGCATATAGTTTGACAAATGTTTTACCATATATAATCTTAGCTGCAGTTGATGAGTTCTAAGCAAAAACTCCAGAGCATCTCTGAAAATAAATTGAGTGGCCACAGAGGCGGAGAAGTCAGAAGAGTAGTGAGTTTGAATTTCTTTGCTGATTTTTACAAGCTAAAAAACTCTAGGAAGTAACATTAGCTCTCACATCTTCAGTTTCCTCAAGTATAAAATGAGAATAATACTACCTGTAGTTCTTACCTCAAGATTCAGTGTAATAGCAGTTAAAAAGCCAAGCTTAGAGGGAAGACACCTAACTGTCTGTGTGAGCCTGGACAACTTAAATTAGCCTATCATTGATCTAGGCAATTTTCTAAGACTTTAATGTTGCTCCATCATTTTTCAGTTGTGTCCAACTCTGAGTGAGCCTTTTGGGGGCTTCTTGGCAAAGATATTTGAGTGGTTAGCCATTTCCTTCTCCAGCTCATTTAACATATGAGGAAACTGAGGGAAACAGCATCTTGCCCAGGGTCACCTAGCAAGAAAATGCCTGAGGTTAGATTTGACCTCAAGAAGATGAGTTTTCCTGACTTTGGTCAAGCGCTCTATTCACCACATCACTGATTAATAGTTAATAGTTACTGATTCTCCAGGGGAAAGGATTTCCTCACTGGGAGTTCCCTAAAATAACAAAATTGCAGGTAGAGATGCGCCACCAATAAAAGTACTTATCTCTCAAATATTATCAGAATCAAAACCAATAATGTATATAAATGTTAGCTCTTGTTCCTCAGTTTCCCCATGAAGTAACTTTCACCTTCTCTAGATAGCAAGACGCTGAATAACAATGAATTTTAATGTGATGAGCAGATTTACGATTGAGGACCAGTCCTTAAGGCCTAAATAGGCACACTCATCTCCTGGCAACTCAAGACAAAGAATTTTATAAGCCAATTTCAGCCATAATGACTGAGAGATTCATATCGTATGACATTTTGAAGACAAAAAACCTTCCAAGTGGACTTGGATTCAGAAGAACAGATGACCAGGAGGTACTGAATAGGAAGCAAGAAGCTATAAAAAAGGATAAACTTTGTTCCTGCTTTTCCTTCTTAGCAACAAGTGTCTGCTACAATCCACCAAGTGGCTGGAGAAACAGGGGTCTGCTTCCCTCTTTGCCTTTCTTGTTCAGTCCTTTCCTGAATGTCTGACTCTTTGTGACCCAATCTGGGCTTTTCTTGACAAAGATATTAGAATGGTTTGCCATTTCCTTCTCCAGCTCATTTAGCAGAAGAGGAAACTGAGACAAACAGGGTCAGGTGACTCATCCAGGATCACGCAGCAAGTAAGTGCCTGAGTTTAGATTTGAACTCAGCAAGGTGAGTCTTCAGGTCTCAGCACTCTATAGTCGCCCTCCATCTGGCACCAGAAATCCTTCTGTTTCTTTTATATTTTTTTCTTCCCTAATTTTAGATGACTATTTCTGAAAATGAAACTCACAATGTTATGTTGTCAAGAATTTTGAAATAATGGAAGAACCACCAGAAGTCTCCTCAGCAACAGTAGTCTGTTACCAAGACCTCCCAGGGCTGTCTTGAGAAGCAAATGAGATAGTATTTATAAAACGCTTTACATGGGGGGCAGCTGGGTAGCTCAGTGGATTGAGAGCCAGGCCTAGAGACGGGAGGTCCTAGGTTCAAACCCGGCCTCAGACACTTCCCAGCTGTGTGACCCTGGGCAAGTCACTTGACCTTCCACCTAGGAGCCAATACACAGAAGTTAAGGGTTTAAAAAAAAAAAAACGCTTTACAAACCTTAAAGGGCTACTTGAATGCTAGTAAATAGCTGGTTCTTTGCACCAAATGGTATTTCAGCTCACCAGTAAATTCTCTTACTGGGCTGGCTCTAATCAGTTGCTGGTCTGCTTTGTCCATTGTCAATACAATGTCCTGATTGAACTTGGGATGGATTTTGTGAAGGAAAAAAGGAGCCCCAAGGGTCCTCTCAGCCTTACATGTTCCCTACATATGCTGCCTTTGTACTTTAGCTTTGAGCCCCCTTTCCCTTTGAGCCTCCTTATGGGGAGGAAACAGGTAAGGAGATGAATTCCCCAGTCTGGGGGGGAACTATTTTGTAACTAAAGTTCTTGCAATTTCTTCTCAGTTAGTTGTAAAAGATCACTAATACAAACCAGTTGATTCCTATTAAGGGGAACACCGTAGATGATGGTTTCATAAAAGATCATATTAACAGTCATACCCTGTTGAGTTGGCCATAGAATCCTTAGGGAAGACTACTCAACTGCCTCTTAAGCCATGATTTGCCTATGATTGTGGGAGTTGGGAGAAGAATCCCAGAGGAGGAATTAAACTATTCACAGAAACTTTCATGTCTCGGTGAGGTCACTCACTCACCTGCTGAGAGCCTGGGTAAAATCCAGACACACCCTCTCTGTATTGCTTGTTCTAGAAAATGACACAAGGGTCTCCAGCCTTTTCCTGATGAGAAGCTATCCTTCTTTGGCTTAGGACGGCCAAGGAGGAAAGGAGGGACAGTAGGGTCTCATTTTACCCAAGCAATACATTCCAAATGGAAAATTGTGCGTCATAGTGCAGAATGGCACCATGATTTAATAAAGCATGTTACAACTTCTTGTAGGCTACCAGAATCACTACTGTCCTGCTTTGAGGCCATTATTAATGACCAAATAGCATTAATGAAACAAAGAGAAGCACTACTCTAAGAAGACACAACTTGTTACAGGCGAGACCTCCAGACAAAGACTGAGACAGAGGGCTAATGCTTGGGGTAAAACAATGGAATAATGTCATGACTCACACTAACACATCTCCAGGCAAGAATGAGTGTGATTGAGCAAACCGCTGGAAGACTTTGTACCCCTTGGGAACATAGGGTGGATTTAGAGTGCAATTAATATGTTTATTTTACATGTTTTTCTGCCTTTATTTTTTTAATTACCCACTGCATAGACCTGAATTTGTATGTGTTGAGTTTGCGAAAAATGAGATCCTATTGCAATTATGATAGAGTGAATCACTTATTGGTGGTGGGCTTCTTAAGGATAGATCATTGCTGGCTAAACTCCCTTCTCTGAAAGTCATAAATATGAGAATGTGATTGCTACCAGCAACTGACCAACAATGTAAGATTTCATAATTAACTAGCATATCTACCACTTTGGTCACCAAAGAATCATTGAATATTTGATTTAGAGGTGAAGGGGGCTTTAGAGGTTATCTGATCCAATTCCCTCATTTGACAGAAAAGGAAATTACAGCCCAGGTAGGTTGTGACTTGACCAAGGTCACACAGATTAAAAAGGGACAGAATTCAAACCCAGGTCCTCTGACTCCAAATCTATTATGTTTTTCATTATGCCAAGCCATTTGCTATGGATCTCTCCAACTCTAAAATACTGTGATTCTTAGGGAAATATAGATGTAATGATATTTCACTAGTACTACACACACAGGCAAAAAACTAAACTCAACAAACTCAACTGAAAATAAATGTTTCGAGACCACCAGAGGGGGCAGCTAGGTGAGTCAGTAGATTGAGAGTCAGACTGGGAAATAGGTGATCCTAGGTTCAAATCTGGCCTCAGACTCTTCCTAGCTGGGTGACTCTGGGTAAGTAACTTAATCCTCATTGACTCCCCTTCCCATTTTTCTGCTTTGGAAGCAATATTTAGAATAAATTCTAAGACAGAAAGTAAGGGTTTAAAAAAATAAAGAGCACCAGAATCTAATCACTTTCTGATCTTTTTTATCCTATGATTACCATTTGTTTCTCTGCAGATGAATGGTCCCTATCATACCAGATATTTATGTCATAACCCAGCCATTGTAGAAAATAAAAGGATTGGAGCAGGCTTATGAATCTTTTTATCATCTGAATTGAAAATAGGAATGCTGTTAGATCTGTATTTCCCCTTCAGAAACTCTTTACCCAACCCACTGAAATCAAAAGAGGTAGGTAATGTATTACATATTATACAGTGGACAGAAAGTGGGCTGTGCTATAAGACCTGGTGCTATGACCCAGCCATATGTCACTGTACAGAGAATTAAGTCCCCCTGGACCCTTAGGGAAGTCCAGGACACATTTCTCATTGATGTGAGTTCCACGGCCACAGAGAACATAAGCACACGAGATCTTAAAGATTGTCCATTACAACTTTGTCAACTCCATCATCAAAATTTTGACATTGCTATAATTGTGTTAAGGTTTCTTAAGTGCTCTACCCATAATGTCTTATTTGAGTCTCCCAAGAATTTATCAAGATAAGAGACCAAAACAAAAAACAGAGACCTAGAGAGACTAGCCTTTCAAGGACTATGAAGTTCAATTGAATCCCACAAATATTTATTGAGCACCTACTGCATCCAGAGTACTCTGATGGACTCTGGGAAAGATACACATTTTAGGAAAAGTGCAGTTTTTGCTTTCATGCCCCAACTCATAGTTCTGGCCAATATGTAATTTTCTAGATGCCTATCTGAAGGAGGACTTAGGAAGTGATAAGCATATGTGTGGGGAAATAACTCAGGAAGGAAGGGTTTCAAGTTCACCTCTGTTTTCTTTTCTCCCCCTTCTTTGGCTCCCATCATACCCAGCTTCTATGGGAGCTATGAATCCCACTTCTACCCTAACCAAGGTGGTAGATGCAGTGAAATCATGAAACCTGAGTTCAAGTCCCAGCCCTGCCTCTTACTGGCCTTCCAACCCCAGGCAAAGCTCTTTACCATTTGGAGCCTCTTCACTCAGCTATAAAATGAGCAAGTTCCTGAGTCCCTTCCAGATCTGGTGAGAGGAATTTCCCTCCAACTTTTGCTTTAAAATTTTTAATTGGGGGCAGCAGGATAGCTCAGTAGATTGAGAGTCAGGCCTAGAGATGGGAGGTCCTAGGTTCAAATCTGGCCTCAGGCACTTCCCAGCTGTGTGACCCTAGGCAAGTCACTTGCCTACCCTTATCACTCTTCCACCAAGGAACTAATACACAGAAGTTAAGGGTTTAAAAATATAAAAAAAATTTTAATTACCTTTGAGCTTAAACAAAGCATGGAAAATTTCAGCCCTAAAGTAGAATTTGGCCAAAGTAACTAGGAGCTGAAAACTAGAAGTTATAATGAAAGCCACATTTGAAGAAAATACATTTGGGTTATTATCAGAAAATACTATTTATCAAACTATGCACACCTTATATTCCAAATGTGTTATCTCAGAAACATATGCACAATAGTTATATATAGAAATCATCTAATATACCATGCCCCAAAAGTCTTAGTGCAGTCTTGAGCCTCAATAACAAAATAACAAAAATAATAACAAAATATAATTTAAATAATAAAATAAATTCAGTAACAAAAATAATTTAAATTATTTAAGTAATAATTTAAAAGTATAAATGCTGTAAACTTTAAAAAATATTATTTTAAACTATAATTATTTCAATTTATTGTCCACTCATTTTGTTTTGGGGGGTTTTTG
>NW_025374539.1:0-3830 GCF_016433145.1 Gracilinanus agilis
GACATATATATATATATATAAAATATAAAAGAATATAATTTGTTCATGGAGATACTTAATTCAAGACATGGGAGTCATTGTGATTCCTATAGACAGCTGAGCTAAACTGTTGCATCAGCATATTATTAAGTGCAATCCAGAAATGAGCCAAATGCACTTAACTATGAGTCTACATGAAATAGTATGAATATTCCTTTAATTCCTTCTTCAGAAAATACTGGCTTCTTAGCTGGTTTTTTTAGAATCCTGCCCAATAGAAGAGGGCAAGAAAACATGAGTAGGACTTGTTAAAAGCCACCTTCAAACAAACATTCTTTTCAACACAATTTGAGCTTCAAGGTTCATATTTATAAATAAAGTCCATTTTATTGTTTATTTCATGTCTCTGAATAACCTCAAAAATCTGATCTTAAAGGTTTATATAGCTTAACCTTTTTTTCTTTTGGCTTCTAGAATCATCAAATGGCCTTTGACAGTAGTATAAAAGATGAAAAAATTTAAAATGTTTCTCATCATTTCTCTTGTCCAATTAATTGTGTCAGTTGGTGCCTTAAGAATTAGATTGTTGGCATGTTATAGGGTTGAATTTAGCTATGGATGAATATTAAAAGTTCCTTTTGAATTGTTTTTCCATTTGACTTCTCTTAGGTTTCTGGAGCTTCTCAAGGATTCTAATTTCATCAAATCCCAGGATGTGTTTACTGTTATCCGATATATTTCGTATAATAGCGATGGCAAGTACATGGCCTGGGACTGGATACGATTCAACTGGGAATATTTAGTCAACAGGTGTGTTGTCCTCTGTTTGGTTTTTGGTTTTCTTTGCTTATGACTGTCCTCCACAGATATTTTATTCTTGAGGCAACTATTTCTAGTTTTAATAAATGCCATCAGCTCAAAGAATACATGATTAGAAATCAAGGAAAATGCTATTTTCCACTAAAGGAACAAGATTGAAGTTGACCATTTTACTTCCTGTGGAATGACTAAATTCTAACTGATCAGTAACAAATTGGTATCTGAAGGGCTGTGATGAAAAATGTGTATACATACAGACATATACATTTGTTTGTGTTATATATTTACATATATGCTTGCCCATTTGGGATATCAGAATTCCTAGAATTAACTTTAAAATGTAATGAAAACAATGTAATACTGGGAACATAGGGATTATGACAGCCTACATTTAGAGTAAAAGGGACCTTACAAACCACTGAGACCGATGTCTTCATTTTACAGATGATAAAACAGAGACTCAGAGAAATTAAGTGATTTATTGTTGTTTGAATGAATGGAAAAAGATAACTTTTATAAAGTGTTTAGCACATAGTGGGCACTTTGCGCTAAATGATCCATACTTTTTTCTTCCTTTCGCTTGCTCAGGATCACAAAGCTAATAAGTGTCTGAGGCAACATTTGAACCCAGGTATTCCAAACCCCAGATCCAATGCTCTATCTACTATGGTAGACTAGGAAAATATCAGCTCTGTAATTTATTACTTATATGACTCTTCTGGGCCTCAGTTTCTTCATCTCTGCCCTTCTTCACTCTCTTGCCTCCTTTCCTAGCA
The DNA here is from genome assembly GCF_016433145.1 of Gracilinanus agilis. Classification (NCBI taxonomy): domain Eukaryota; kingdom Metazoa; phylum Chordata; class Mammalia; order Didelphimorphia; family Didelphidae; genus Gracilinanus; species Gracilinanus agilis. Next base: position 1,575 of record NW_025374539.1, read on the forward strand.
CTCCTCCCTAGATGACAGTAAATAATATCAGTAATATAAGGAAACATTGGCTACTACATGGATATACCATTTTTTTCTTTCCCTTTTCTTTCTTTCAGTTCACTAGTCCAAAAGCTTTCTTTTTTCCTTCTTTTCTCACCATAACCCAAATTATGTCTCTAACTTGAACATCCTGGCCTGAGGTCTTTAACATTGCCTCACAATCTAATGACCTAATTTTCATGTGGCATTGAAATGGTCCAATATGTGAAATTATATGACAACCATATGCCCATTACAAAAAAAACAAACAAATGAATGAAGAACCAGGAGGGGGAAACAACCTAATTACAATGAACTTGAATAAATGTTCATTTCTCTAGGAGAAGTGGAAAAGGCTTAAACAAAATTGAGCTAAGCTTCATCCAAGTTTTTTTTTCCAGGCCCCTCTTCTTTTTCTCAAATTTGAAAATGGCTATTTTTAGCGGCTTCCGTAAAGACACAATTTATTGTCAGCTTTCTTGGCTTTCCTGGTGTGCCTTGAAGGACATTTGATGATCATGGTGGCAATGGCCTTGCCAGTTTGAGATTCAGCCACACCATCCCAGATTGTTGGAGAATTATTGTTTCCTTTTTGTTCTCCCACCAAACTTTGGGATGAAATGCCAGTGCTCAGTAGACTCACTGGTAACAATGGACCAAAGGGATAAAACTTGATATTTCCTTTTTAGTTCATGAGTATGAACAGAAACTCATTCAAATGGACACAAACCAAAAACAACTTCAACAAAGTTTTCTAAGAAAACAGGCTTGATGCTCTGCTCCTGGAAATGTTTTTCTTTGCACAGGCTTAGTAATATTGACTTCATTTAATAGCTCTGTAATCCTGGGCAAGTCACTTAACCCTGTTTGCCTCAGTTTCCTCATCCATCAAATGAATTGGAGAAGGAAATGACAAACCACTCCAGTATCTTTGCCAAGAAAAACCCAAATGGGCTCTTGAAGAGTCAGACATGACAAACAACTGAATAATAGCAAAGTAATATTGCAATAGTAAGAACCTTAAAGAACTATGATTGCTTTAAGTAATGATTACACTATATAAAAATAATAGCAATAATAGCTATCCTTTATATAGTACTTTAAGCCTGGAAAATGCATTTTATATTATTGCATTTTACTCTTATTAGACTTCTGGGTGGCAGGTGCTACTTTTATCCCCATTTTACACATAAGGAAACAGGTTAAATGATTTGCCCAATGTCACATATCCAGTGTGAGGAGGCTAAACTGGAAATTAGCTATTCCACACTCTGACTCCAGTACCCTCCCCACTGTACCATCAGAAGTGATGATACAAAAGAGCATGACAAAAATCACCTTTAAAATCTTTAAGATATCATTGTGTCCTCCTGTTAAATCTTCCAAATTATGGGTATGAGGAGCAAATTATAGCCTGTTCTCATTTTTCAGTCACTTCCAACTCTTCATGACCCAACTCCATTTGGGGTTTTCTTGGTAAAGATACTGGAGTAATTCTCCTCCTCCTTTTACAGATGAGGAAGCTGAGGCAAAAAGGGTTAAGTGACTTTCCTAGGGTCACACAACTAGTAAATAACTGAAGCCAGATTTGAATTCAGGAAGATGAGTGTTCCTAATTCTAAGCACAGAATTCTATCTTAGTGCTGCCTAAGGATTATTTTCTACTCTTCCTACCCATGAAATCCAGTCCAGCATCTTGCTCTTTTTGATGTTAACACAATGCATTTTTTTTTATTCCTCTTTCACTTTCTGATTCTTGGCAATTTCATTTTCTTTCCTTCTTATTGGTAAACACAAAGGCAATTGTCTCAGTCTAACCATGTTAGTTCACATAATGCTGCTTGAATCTTGCCCCCCCCCCCAAAAGTCAATGTGAAATCACACGTAGCCATGAAAGAAAACTTGAAATTAGCCAATATAAGGGGCAGATAAGTGACACAGTGGATTGAGAGCCAGATCTAGAAATAGGAGGTTCTCAGTTAAAATCTGGCCTCAGATACTTCTTAGCTATGTGACCCTAGGCAAGTCATTTAATCCCCATCATCTAGTCCTTTACACTCTTCTGCCTTGGAACCGATACATAGTATTGATTCTAAGTTGGAGGATAAGGGTATATATTTATAAAATATCATATATGATAATTATTTAATAATGTTATGCTATATATTATAAACCATATAATTCATTATAGAATATTGTGCTATATATTATATATCATATAATTATTATTATAGT
>NW_025374540.1:0-1283 GCF_016433145.1 Gracilinanus agilis
GGCAGAGATTAATGAATTGGGCATGCAACTCAAAAAATTAGAAAGCAAGCAAATTAAAAATCCCCAGATGAAAACTAAATTAGAAATACTAAAAATCAAGGGAGAAATTAATAAAATCGAAAGTAAAAGAACTATTGAATTAATAAATAAGACTAGAAGCTGGTATTTTGAAAAAACAGATAAAATAGACAAAGTACTAGTCAATCTAATAAGAAAAAGGAAAGAAGAAAACCAAATTGACAGTATTAGAGATGAAAAGGGAGACCTCACCTATAATGAAGGGGAAATTAAGGCAATCATTAAGAACTATTTTGCACAATTATATGGCAACAAATATAACAACTTAGGAGATAATGGATGAATATTTACAAAAATATAAATTGCCTATATTAACAGCAGAAGAAATAGAATACCTAAATAATCCCATATCAGAAATAGAAATTGAACAAGCCATTAAAGAACTCCCTAAGAAAAAATCACCAGGACCTGATGTATTCACAACTGAATTCTATCAGACATTCAAAGAGCAACTAATCCCAATACTATACAAATTATTTGATATGATAAGCAAAGAAGGAGTCCTACCAAATTCCTTTTATGACACAAATATGGTACTGATTCCAAAGCCAGGTAGACTAAAAACAGAGAAAGAAAACTACAGACCAATCTCCCTAATGAATATAGATGCAAAAATCTTAAATAGAATATTAGCAAAGAGACTCCAGCAAGTAATTAAGAAGGTCATCCACCATGATCAGGTGAGATTTATACCAGGAATGCAAGGATGGTTCAACATTAGGAAAACCATCCCCATAATTGACCATATCAACAGTCTAACAAACAAAAATCACATGATTATCTCAATAGATGCTGAAAAAGCCTTTGACAAAATACAGCATCCATTCCTATTGAAAACATTGAAAAGTATAGGAATAGAAGGACCCTTCCTAAAAATAATAAACAATACATACCTAAAACCATCAACAAGCATTATATGCAATGGGGATAAATTATAAGCCTTCCCAATAAGATCAGGAGTGAAATAAGGATGCCCATTATCACCTCTATTATTCAACATAGTACTAGAAACACTAGCAATAGCAATTAGAGAAGAAAAAGAAATTGAAGGTATCAAAATAGGCAATGAGGAGACTAAGCTATCACTCTTTGCAGATGATATGATGGTATACTTAAAAAATCCTAGAGAATCAACTAAGAGGCTGGTAGAAATAATCCACAACTTTAGCAAAGTGGCAGGATACAAAATAAATGCACATAAATCA
>NW_025374541.1:0-7232 GCF_016433145.1 Gracilinanus agilis
TACATATATATATATACATATATATTTATATATGAGTGTGTGGGTGTATGTATGGTTGTAACATCAAAATACCCAGGTAACTCTCTTCTTCCCCTCTCCCTATCAGAAAAGGCATCATTTAACAAAAAAGATATATGTATTTATAAAACTATGCTTTCCTCTTTTCTGTTTGTCAATTCTTTCTCTGGAGGTGGCCATATACAAGTTATTATGGCACAGTAGTATTCCATAAGAGTCATATGCCATAGCTTGCTTAGCCTTTCCCTAATTTATGGGCATCCCTTCAATTTCAGGTGCTTTGTCGCTACAAAGAGAATAGATAGAAATATTTTAGAACATATAAGTTTTTTTCCTTTTTCTTTAATCACCTTAGGAAACAAACCCAAGAGTGGTCAAAAGGTGTAAATACTTATTATAGGGCATATTTCCTATCCCAGTAGTTACTATTTGCTGTTATTTGTGCCACTACCTTAAGTTTCTTTAAATCCTCTGTAAAATATGGCAACCAACTAGAAAGGGCAATCATTTTACCAACATTGAAAATGAAGAAAACTTCTCATTTTTATATGTCATTACTCTCAGTTCTTGACTGAGAAAGATTCTAACTACAATACTCTTTCCACTCCTGAATAGTTATAAACTATTTCCCCTCACATTTTTAGTTTCTGTCCCTGTCCTATCCTCTCCTCCTATTTCTCTCTCTTGTTTTACTCTCTACCAAAATTGAAAATATCAAGAGGAGATGGGCTTAATTTGAGGTAAATTGGGCCAACTTGAAGGGGCACACATTCTGGTTCCTAAGCCTTCCTACCTCTGGTGTTTTCAGACTCCATTACAATTCAATATAATGTTTATTTGATAAGATTTTTACAAATGGATATATGAAAACCATATAAGAGAAGGGCATGTAAAATATCAAGTGCAATAAGAATGGTAGAAGAATAATAAAGTATATAAAATGATTTTATTATTTTTTATGATTAATTATTGTTTAACTTTCTATTAAGCATCTCTAAAGAATGAACAAGAAATAAAAAAAAACAAATAAAAACATTTATTAAGCACTCTTTAGAGTGAGTACTACATTACATTTGGAAATACAATACAGGAGCACATTCCCCCTCTTCAAGGAGATAAATTTCTAATGAAAGAAACTACATATATGAGGGAGTGATGGCCAGATATAGGTACTTCAATTCAGAAAGTTATCAGTATGGTGAGGGAAGCCACAGGAATAAAAACACTGACATTCTTCATCTAGTAACAGTGGTAAAATTCACTTGATCATGGCTCATGATTCCAGAACTGGAGATTGAGATGAGTGGGGAGAGAAGAAGGATTCGTAGGTAGTTGAGTATTTCCTGAAACAAATAGTATTCAGAGGATATCACCAGTAGTGACAAAAGGAGAGCAATAGTGCAGGAGGGCAGACATTTTTCATGACTGTTGACTGGTGTGGTCTGCAAGGTGGAGAACTTTTATATAAGTGGAAGGTTGATTTATTTAATGTCCTCCTTGGAGGAGAATGGAGACCATGAGAGAAATACAATTGCTTAGCCAGGATAAATAAAGTTGACAGTTCTATATGATTTCTGGGTTCCAGGTTTATTTAAATTGTAGGTGTCTTTATTCTCTCCTAAAATTGTACAAGTAGTAGCAGAGCATTTGGACTGGCATTCTCTTCCTTGACATGGAACTAACCTATTTTTTTCCTACTATTTCTAACATATAAAATAATTTGCCATAAATTCTGTCAATTTCACATGTCAACATTACTTTGTGCATGTCCATGTGTTTTTCTCAGTTCCCTGTAAATCAACTAGTATCTGGGAAAAAAAAGACAAGTCTATAACGCTTTTCCGTTTTGGTGCCTTTTTTTTTAAATGTAGTAAATATTCATTAAGCTGAGTACTGAAGTTAATAAGGGATTCTTTGAGGCAAAGGTAGGGAAGGAATGAATTCCAACTTTTGAAAATATCCATTGCAAAGGTGTACAGATAGGAGATAGATTGCCATGTGTGAGGGACAGGAGGAAGGCCAGTTGAGATAGACCGCAGAGGCTGTAAAGGGATGCTGGGGCGAGATTAGGTAGGGCTTTTAAATCCAATGGGTGTAGACTGTCTGGCAATTTTTGTAGCTGAACATTTCATCATTCTGGGAAAACCTGGTGTGGAACTTCTTGGATATAATTAGGCTGGTGTTCTTAAGACAAGTGTGTAATCTATCCATAAACTTTTACTTTTCAAACTTGGCAGGATTTTCTAGAATTTGGCCTCCAACTCACCCCTGGTGAAGCATCAGCATAGGCCCTCAGCATAGGGTTATATTACAAAGGCTTATTAATTTGCAGCACTTTTCTCCTTTTTAAACATGATGCTTATTTTTGGTTCAGAAGAAATTCTAAATTTTTGATTCCCACTATAATGTAGAATTTTTCACTTATTTTTTGACAGGCTTTCAGTGAGTTTGAGATTGAACAACATCAGGAATGTGCTTATGATCACTTGGAAGTGTTTGATGGGGAAACAGAAAAATCACCAATCCTGGGTCGTCTCTGTGGCAACAAGATGCCAGATCCCCTGGTGGCAACTGGAAACAAGATGTTCCTTCGCTTTGTTTCTGATGCATCAGTACAAAGAAAAGGCTTCCAAGCCCGGCATTCTACAGGTCAGCAAACCAGGCTATCTTGGGTAGAAATAGTCTCCTCTTGTTTAGGGGGGAAAAAAAGATAAAAAAAAAATAGCAAGTAAAAATTCAGTTTAGGACAGAGTAAACCGTTTTCTGAACTCTGTAAGGGTTTTGTCAAGAATCCAAATCTTTAACCGCTATAACAGAATACTTAGAAACTATTTTGGTACAGAATGTATCAAGAGAATGATCATGAAACAATATATCTTAAAACATTCTGAGTTTATTGGTTTGATCAAGTTTGTCATTACACAGATGATTTAAAAAACACAAAATAAACGTTTATTAAAATTTTTTGGTTTAATATGGCATGGTGGAATGATTTAGAAGATCCATGCTTGAATACCAGCCCTTCAGGTTAACAGCTGCAAGGCCTTAGGCAAGTTCCTCATGGTCTAAAGTTTCCTGATGTGTAAAATAAGGTTTTTTTGTGTACTAGATAAGCTTCAAGACCTCTTCTAATTTGGTATTTCTATTAATCAACATAAAATGTCACATTAACTAACTCTGATTCATGAGATTTAAAAATCTAGTTCTGAATGTTGTTCCCTCAGTTATCTTTTGGTTAACAGGAACTTAGGCTTTTTTCTGATTTGAGATGAAGCACCATCAGAAGCAAAATCAAATGGTAGCTATTTCACTTCCTTCCTTTAGATAAGAAATTTAATTGTGAAAAATCAAGTACATCATTCTTAAAGAGTAAAAATGAATATAATGTAAAATCTATCTTGAAACATCTTATAAACTACTTAGAAAAATGTATTTCCTCTATTCTTTTTAAGAAAATTACAGAAATTTTTTTTCTTGGTTTGGTTTTTTTTTTTGTTTTTTTTTTGCTAAAGTCACTTAGTGACCCCTAGTGGCTTACTATTTTAAATCTTCAAGTTATTTATTGGAATGTACCAATGTGCATAAATAGGATGTCACTAGTCCCAAACTCTCCTTTGAGGTAATTTTGATAATCATTAAAATTTTTTTTGATTCTAAACAATGCTTTCTTTTATAGAATGGATCTTTAAAGGTAAGATTAATATCAAGCACTTTTAACTAAAGTATAATGAGTATATTTTCTTGCAATGATTGATTTAATTTTATATGTCATGATGAAATAGTGATCAATGAATGCATTTATGTTCAAGCTTCTAACGGTTAATTTGATGAAAATATTATTTATTACATGAATAAATCTTGGGAACAGTGGGATGCAGATAGCAGTAAAAACAACTATATGTATGTATGTATGCATTTATATATATGCATGAATACATGTGAACATGAACATATTCAAGCACACACCATCAATATCTACCTATCTATCTACATATATATTCCTTTCCCACAAGCACAGGGTCACTTTAACATTTATTCAATATTAAAATTTTATCCTTAAGGGAAAAATCCCCTAAAATATCTAGGATAACTATTCTGTGATAGAAAGACCAATGGATCTAATTAGTTAGGGGGCTTTAGATTTGAATCCCAGCTTTTGATACTCTACTAGATAAATGTGTGAGCAGAAAAAATCCTGCCATTTCTTTGAAACCCAGATTCTTCGTCTGTCAAATGAAAATAATATTTGCTCTACAAATGTCATAGAATAGTTCCCAAGAAGCTGTTATCTAAACAATGTATAATATGAAAGAAGGAAAAACTATCAACCTCGCCCTCTTTTTTTGGTGATGTTTATTGAAAATATCTTTTTTTTTAGTTACTTTTGATTTAGTTTTATCAATACCTTCTGTGTTAATATTACGGCAGATTCTGAGTATTCCCAGCCATCTACCTGAAATGAACCTTGTCTTGTAACAAAAGAAAATAGTTAAGCAGAACCAACTGGCACAGGAGCTATCTATATAAAATGTTATGGAATTTTAACCACAATCACAATCCCCCACCTTTCTAGAATAAGGAAGTGCTTCCTCATCTTTTCTCTGCGGCCAAGATTGGTCATTATGATTAGCTTTCCACTTTATTTTTAGTATCCTTTCTGTTCAAATTAGTATAGTAATTTATACATTTTTTTCTCTTGGCTCTTTTTATTACACTCTTCATCAATTAATCATTCTACTGATGTTTTTTCTTTTTATATTATCATTCTTTTTCACTTTCTTCCACCTCTGTCTCAGAGATTCACCCATAGAAGGAGGGAGAGAGGGGAGGAAGGAAGGAAGGAAAGAAGGAGGGGAAAAAAAAGGCAGGTAGTTAGGTAGATAGGTTATCAACATGCATTTATTACTCATTATTTTGTGCCAAGTACTATTCTGAGTACTATGGATAGAAAGAAAGGTTAAAAATTACTCTCAAGACTTCCGGGTTAAGATGGCGGCAGAATAAGAAGCAGCTCTTAACCTCTCCTGACCAAAACACACAAAACTCCTCAAGGGGACATAAAAACAAGTCCAGACGAATGGAGGAACCCCACAACAGGGCACAGCGTGGAAGGTATGTGGAATCGAGGCATTTCCATGCTATAAAGGGGTGAAACAGCTCTCACTAAATTGCGGGCTGAGAAAGCACCCCACCCCCACCCCCTCCACACACATCTATAGCGCCGAAGCCAGCTAAAAAGAAATAGAGCGACTTTGGGGAACCCATCGAGTCATTGGCAGCTCCGGGGCCTGTTCTTGAGAGCAGCAAGACTTAGGACCCCAAAAAGCTAAAAAAAAAAAGAAATAGAATACCTAAATAATCCCATATCAGAAAAAGAAATTGAACAAGCCATCAAAGAACTCCCTAAGAAAAAATCACCAGGGCCTGATGGATTCTCAAGTGAATTCTATCAGACATTCAAAGAGCAACTAATCCCAGTACTATACAAATTATTTGATATGATAAGCAAAGAAGGAGTCCTACCAAATTCCTTTTATGACACAAATATGGTACTGATTCCAAAGCCAGGGAGATCAAAAACAGAGAAAGAAAACTATAGACCAATCTCCCTAATGAACATAGATGCAAAAATCTTAAATAGAATACTAGCAAAGAGACTCCAGCAAGTAATTAAGAAGATCATCCACCATGATCAGGTGGGATTTATACCAGGAATGCAAGGTTGGTTCAACATTAGGAAAACCATCCACATAATTGACCATATCAATAGTCTAACAAACAAAAATCACATGATCATCTCAATAGATGCTGAAAAAGCCTTTGACAAAATACAGCATCCATTCCTATTGAAAACACTGAAAAGTATAGGAATAGAAGGACCTTTCCTAAAAATAATAAACAGTATATACCTAAAACCATCAACAAACATCATATGCAATTGGGATAAATTAGAAGCCTTCCCAATAAGATCAGGAGTGAAAGAAGGATGCCCATTATCACCTCTATTATTCAACATAGTACTAGAAACACTAGCAGTTGCAATTAGAGAAGAAAAAGAAATTGAAGGTATCAAAATAGGCTAGGAGGAAACTAAGTTATCACTCTTTGCAGATGATATGATGGTATACTTAAAAAATCCTAGAGAATCAACTAAGAAGCTTGTAGAAATAACCAACAACTTTAGCAAAGTGGCAGGATACAAAATAAATGCACATAAATCATCAGCATTTCTATACATTTCCAACACACTAGAGCAGCAAGAAGTAGAAAGAGAAACACCATTTAAAATCACCCTAGACAATATAAAATACTTAGGAATCTATCTACCAAAACAAACACAGCAATTATATGAAAACAACTACAAAACACTTTCCAAACAAATAAAACTGGATCTAAACAATTGGAAAGCCATTGATTGCTCATGGGTAGGTCGAGCTAACATAATAAAAATGACAATTCTACCCAAATTAATTTACCTATTTAGCGCCATACCTATCAAGCTACCAAAAAACTTCTTTACTGAATTAGAAAAAAACTATAACAAATTTCATTTGGAATAACAAAAGATCAAGAATATCAAGGGAAATAATAAAAAAAAATGTGAAGGAAGGGGGCCTAGCAGTACCAGATATCACACTATACTATAAAGCAGCAGTCATCAAAACAATATGGTACTGGCTAAGAGATACAGAGAAGGATCGATGGAATAGACTTGGGGTAAATGACATCAGCAAGACAGTGTATGATAAACCCAAAGAGCCCAACTTTTGGGACATGAATCCACTATTTGACAAAAACTGCTGGGAAATTTGGAAAACAATATGGGAGAGATTAGGTTTAGATCAACATCTCACACCCTACACCAAGATAAATTCAGAATGAGTGAACGACTTGAATATAAAGAGGGAAACTATAAATAAGTTAAGTGAACACAGAATAGTATACTTGTCAGATCTCTGGGAAAGGAAAGACTTTAAAACCAAGCAAGAGTTAGAGAAAATCACAAAATATAAATTAAATGGTTTTGATTATATTAAACTAAAAAGCTTTTGTAGAAACAAAAACAATGTAGTTAAAATTAGAAGGGAAACAACAAATTGGGAAAAAATCTTTATAACAAAAAACTCTGACAGGGGTCTAATTACTCAAATATACAAGGAGTTAAAGCAATTGTATAAAAAATCAAGCCATTCCCCAATTGATAAATGGGCAAG
>NW_025374542.1:0-2053 GCF_016433145.1 Gracilinanus agilis
CGAGCAGCTGCTCCTTACTCTGCCGCCATCTTAACCGGAAGTCTTCAGGTTTTGAATTCTTTGGGAAGAATGATCTCAAAATGTAGGCTTTTGGTGGGCAAGGGAGGTAGTCTAGGCAGTGCCTAACTGATAACCCTCTTTGAGAAGTATTAAGTCTTAGTGTCTGTGGGTCAGATCTTTGAGAAGGAAATTTTTCAGATCCTCTTGTTTCTTGCACAAAGAAAAGGATCATTCACAAAATCCCTCTCCAACTCCTGACTTCCCAAGCTATCTTTAAATCTCAGCTAACGTCCCACTTACTATATTAATTCATTCCTAGTCTTCCTCCATCCTAGTACCCTCTATCTGGCACTATCTCCAATTTATGATGTAAAATCTTGATTGTGGATAGTTGTTTATATGTTATCTCCTACATTATACTATAAGTTCCTTGGACGGGGGAAACAGGGAGTGTTTCATACCTTTCTTTATATCTCAAGCACTTAGCACAGTGCCTGGCATATAGTTGCTACTTAACAAGTTTTTTGACTGATGAAAGAGTATCCTATATGGAGAGCCAAAGCAATAAGTTACTTCAACTGGGAAGTGATATATTTATTTAGCAACTCTCCAAAGTGTGTTTACCCTTCTAAGCCACCCACAATCTAAGCCACAAAATGGCACCATAAATCTTCAGAGGATTGCATGAGGCTTTGTGGAAAAGACAAACTCATCAGAAAGTCAAAGGGTTGTCTTATTAACCACAAGAAATTAAGTGGGTTTGCAGAGGGAGTTGATGGTCTGAGTGTTTTGTGTTTTCTATTCACGTGTTCATGGACTCCTGTGAAACTCTTCTTTTTTTTTACATTTCTTGTTAGACGAAATAAAATTTAAAAAAAAAACAACTATTTTCATTACTCCCTTCAGTACTTGTCCAAAATCTAGAGGCCTCTTTTACCCATAATTGGGAAAGTGTCAATCTAACAGTATTGATAAAGCCCCTCTACATGATGACCATGTCTTAATTTTTGTCCTTTTCCCATGATTCTCCATTACTCTTTGGCATTTGTAGGGAGAGAGAAGAGCATTCCCATTCTATGCCATAGGAATAGCTAGTTCATTGGTGTTCCTTAAATTTCAGAGATCCAAGCAATTGAGTTGCATTTACTGATTTGATCCAAATTTACTTTTACAAAGAAATATTTGCTTCAGGAGTATAACTGAGCAAGATTGTAAAATCTGCCCCAACACCTCAAGGAAGGAATGAGGAGATTAGGTTCATAGTTAAACTCAGTTCCTACATAGCATTCTACCAAATTCCACATCTACACCCTTTGCCCTTTTTGGTTTAGTTTCCCAGGACCCTGATTTCTGAGGACTTCCTTGCAGAGCTGGTTGTAAAATTTAGATCAGAAATTTGAGGTCACAATGGCTCAAATTCCAAGATCCAGAACCTGCTCTCTGTAGCTAGAAATTGAAAGAATAAATGAAACAAAAATTCAAATTATTTTCTTTGGAGGCCACTTAGTTTATAGGGAGGAGAATTTTACTTAGATTCTTCCCTGCTTTCTACATGGTGTAACCTCTAATGAATGGGTCAATTCATATCTGAATTACACTGGTGTGTGTGTGTGTGTGTGTGTGTATGTGTGTGTGTGTGTTTGTGTGTGTGTGTGTGTGTGTGTGTGTGTGTGTGTGTGTGTGTGTGTGAGAGAGAGAGAGAGAGAGAGAGAGAGAGAAAGGGGGGAATAGACAGAGAGACAGACACAAACACTGAGACAGAGACACAGAGTCACAAATACGGACACAGATACAAAGACAGAGCAAGACAGAGGCAGACAAAGCACAGAGAAGAGCAAGAGAGAATGAGACAAAGACAAATTAATAATCAGAGAGAAATTGAAATGGGGACAGAAATAAAACTATAGAGACAAATTGTCCCTGTCAGGTATTTTGAAAGATTCACCCAGTTTTGACTATGAAGTCAATAGAAAGAGGTTGTTCCTAACTACTGAGTAGGACCACATGATGTCCATTAACATCCTTATTGTTTCTCAAAAGCATATCCTTAGAA
>NW_025374543.1:0-6310 GCF_016433145.1 Gracilinanus agilis
TATATATATATAGTATATTCTTAATTATTCATGTATGTACATAAGTATATATATATATATATATTCATGTATGTATAAATACACATGTGCCCATTCTATGGGCGGCTGGGTGGCGTAGTCTAGATAGAGTGCCAGACCTGGAGTCGATGACCCCATTTGGGATTTTCTTGGCAAAGATACTGAAGTTGTTTGCCATTCTCTTCTCTAATTCATTTTACAAATGAGGAAACTGAGGCAAATAAGGTCACACAGCTAGTAAGTATCTGAAGCTGATTTGAATTTGGGAAGATGAGTCTTCCTGATTCCAGCCTAGCACGCTGTTCACTGTTGCACCTAGCTGCCTAACTGGTACATAGCAGCACCTAATACAAGCCTGTCGATGGATTAATGGTACCCTGTAACTTGGGTAGCCGCAAACTCCAGTTGGATAATACCCATCATGGAGACAGACAATCAGACAATGCAGACCTCAGATGGGTCATGTCAAGAATGGGCTACAGGTTGTATGCAAAGGAGCCGACTGGGGGCAAGGCGAGAGCAAGCCCTGTCACCACTCTGGCCAGTCCTCTTCTGTCTGATGTATACAGGCACATTTCAAGTTGAGCTTCCTTATCTTGCCCTTTGTAGCCATTCAGCTTCCCAGAATACAGGCTTTCCCGGCTGCCACTATAGTCACTGCTCTGTGCAAAATGGTTTTGATAAAAGACAAACCCACTGAGTAGCCAGTACGATCCTGTGCCCGAGATCGGCATCATTGACACCCTGTTGTGCTTAGAAAAGAGAACCAACCCTCCCTGGCAGGGTTACATTGTGACAATTCATCACAGCACCCATGGAGGGACATTGTTGGTCCTGAGGGGACCAAGTCGGTGCCCTTCCATAAGGATGTAAAACCACATTCATTTGGGTGCAAATGAATCCAAAGGGATTACAAAGCTGCAAAGTGCAAACGAATAAATCGCTTTTACAGCATAGAAACTTCTTGGGAGAATTAATTCCCTGTGTAGACAGATGGTCAAACCATTAAAGATTTCTGGTCACGGTGGCAGTGACCTGTCAGGAATGCAAATGAAAGAAATAGACGATTGGTGGAGAGCATAGGGTTGGCACGGACTCGATATGCAGGAAGGTGAGCTGGCACACATGCCCAAGGACCGTTCATCTTTCCCATTCATTTAAACAATGTTCTTCCCTTGACCTTGAAGAGCCCGAGGCCCCTTAATCTGTCCCGATTGTCTTGAACAATAACTGAGTTGATGATATAAACCTGCAAAGTTTGGGATGGAGCCACTAAATGTTGTATCAAGAGCATCCATACTATGCCGGCAAACACTTTTTGTTTTCTCAGGCAGATTAATGTAGTGGAAAGATGATTACAGGCGGCTGGAATGGCAGCCCTCGCCATCAGCCCTCACATAATGTGTAAGCGAGAACCTTTCTTTAGAAAAACAATTTCATAAAACTCTCAGACATATATAGGCAGCGGTGCCTTGTCAGTTTTCATTTCGGGGAAGTTTCTTGGGAAAGCTGCGCCAAATGAGAAAGGCCTTGTAAAAATGAAGCCCTGGCCTTGTTCTAGCATCCTTTGGATTTTGTGAAAATGGGATTTTCCCAGTGCACCCTGGGCACCTCCTACTGACGAGGCGCCTTCCTACTTGATGGTACCTCGGTAGTGAGAGTTTCTTTTGTGCACAAAATTTCTCAGGTTCTTTGCGAAGCGTGATTTTCATTTCATATCTTTCTAGCCAATTTCCAAAGGAAGTCTTTTCCTTTTTATAGGCGATGGCAATTAAAGAAAGGATCGGCTATCCTGATGACATCATCACAAACGAAGAAAAATTGAACAAAGAGTACAGCGAAGTAAGTCAGGGAAGAAGCGCAGCAAATAATGCCTGGGACTGGTCGGATGGCATTTACGGCAGCATTGTGGGGTATATTGATTGGCATCAGACAAATGACACGTTATGTTGTTAAAGTTTAAATATGTTTTCTTCCTGCCCTCGACACATCAGTTCTATGATCTGGTAATTTAATTTCTCAGTACCCCAGGCAACTTGGAGAAGAAGTGGCAAAATAGCGGGGTGATCTGCATTATGAAAGGATTTCCTCTTCACTGGAGCTCCCTAGACCAGTGATTTAGTAAGCACCACGAGGCACCGTACTAGAGTCTGAGGGTGCAAAGGAAACAAGCCTTGATTTCTAAGAGTTTACAGTCTGCTAGAAGTCTAAACAGCAGAGAGAAAGAGACAGAGTCAGAGAGACAAGACAGAGACAGAGATGGAGAGAAAAGACAGAGATGGAGATGGAGAGAGCACACATTAACAATCGAGAAGGCATCTAAAAGAAGCATGTTTTACCTCATCTAAGCCTTGAAGAATCTGACTCACAAGTGGGGAAAAGAGCCTGTGCAAACAGATGGAAGCAGGAGGGAGAAGTATGAGACCAGGCACTAGTGAAGGACTAAAACGTAGACTTTGTCCTAGAAATTAGTGTAAGAAAAGGCTCCAAAGGACTTTGATTGTGAAGTGTGTTAGCCACTAAGCTGAGGTTTGTTTGTTATTTTAGAGGTAATAGGGAGGCATAGAAGGCTTCTGAATAAGACAGTGACCTAGATAATCATACTCATTCCTTTGGAGGATTATTTTGGCAGCTCTGGGGAAAACAGATCAGAGAGGAAAAAGCAGAACGGAAAGACCAAAAACACAATATTCCCAGAGAGAGATGATGAGCATCTGAACTAGGGTTATGGAGAGAATTAACCCACCCTTTTCAAAACTTATGATGCCAAGTTGAAATTTCTGTTAGATGCTTCTTCACTGCTATAGGCTCTGATCCTACAGGCATGATTTCTAGCACCAATTGTATGCTGAAAACTATTTTTGAATCTAACCAGATCAGTACCTGAAAGAGCGAGAGAGTGAGAGCATGGGATGTTAAAAAGTTGAAAGGTTCCAAGTCATCAACAGAAAGAGTTTTGCCCCATGTAGGACCCTCCAGCTCATAGTCATTCTTATCTGAGGACCCCAGGGAGGTGTGGATGGCTACAGAGACTGCTTCACTCTAAAATGTCCATTGTTCTACAATGTTAAAATAGAGAATCAAAGAATCCAGAATGGAAGTTCTGGCCAATTGTGAACAGAATTCCCATTTCCAGGGTGAAAACATCAAAAAGTAAAATTGAGTCATCCTGTAATTTCATGCTTAGTCATATAAATAAAATCAAATAAATCCCTGATCAGCGATTTGAAATTTCTTTTTCTTTTTAAAGGGGAGAAAAAAATGTTTTTCTTAATTGAAAAAATAAATGAAATATAAAAACCAAACTTAAAATTAAGGACTATCCTATTTTGGCTAGCTTCTCCAATGCAATTTAGTTGTAAAAATCCCTTATTAAATGCCTATTATAGGCCTGGCATTGTGCTAGGAACTGTAGATACAAAAACAAAAAATATAAAACAATCCTGCCCTTGAGGAATTAAAGGACTTATTATCTAGGAAAGCTCGCTGTCTCTCTCTCTCTCTCTCTCCCTCTGTCTCTGCCAATGTCTTCCTCCCTTCCTCTCTCCCTCCCTCTCTCGCTCTCTCTCCTTTCTGTCTCTCTTCCTCCCTTTCTCTATTCTATCTCTCTTCACTTTCTCTTCCTCTGTCTTTCTTTCTCCCTTCCTCTCTTCCTCCCTCCTTCACTCTCTCTCCTTTCCCTCTGTCTCCCTTTCTTCATTTTTCTGTTTTTCTCTCTACTTTCTGGCTTTCCTTTTTCTCCTTCTCCCTCTGGCTCCTTCCCTAACCTCCTAATTCTTTCTTATGCAATCACTTGCCTATTTAATGGTTGAGTGACTGATAGAGAGAAGAAAGTAAAAGCCAAGCTAGGAGGAGGTGAGGGATGAATCAAGGTAGACAGGTCTCTTCCTTACCACCTGGGCCAGAACTCAGGCCTTTCCTCCATGATGATCCCCACCATTCTTGCTGTAACTATAAACCCCAAAGCAAACCTCACCCCAGCATCAGAGGAAGAGGCAGTGGTCTTGAAATAATTTGTCTCTAATTACCATCTCACATCCTTGCCTCAAAATTTTTAGGACTTAAAGAAGGCCAGTATTTCCTAACTTTTGCCAGCTCTGTGTCCTTCTCACATCTTTTTGCTTTCTCATTGCCAATGCTCAGGGTATTTTTTTTTTTTTTACTGAAAGGATCTTTATAAAGGTGCATTAGAACTAATCTATCCGGTGTAAATGGGAGTATTGGGTCCTTCATCTAGTTCTGCTTGGACATGCATGCAGTCTTTTGGAAACAATTAAAGGTTATTACTGCTTAGTTCCATTGCTGATAAACAGAGGCAAATCCCCAAATCTCTTTTAGCTCAAGTACAATTAGAAACTGGATTTAGTGCTTTTAAATTGGTCACAATAGAAAAAACAAAACAAAACATTTACCCACCATGGAAAACAGATACTTCCTTGCAAATGAGTTGCTTCTGTTTTGTTTTTTGGTGGACAGATGGTGTGGAGGTGCTGGAAATACAGGGTCCTGGTGGCTCTCAGACAGGGGTCCTAGGAGAACCGAGATTCAAGATCCCTTTGTTTGAACCAAAACCCAAATGCTAAGGAGAACTTCAAGGCATTAACTGAATGCAAAGCACAGTTTGACATCTCAATACCAACTGAGAACAGTATCATTATTATAGGAATAAATGAATTTCATATAGCAAAACTAGGGTTTTGGATCAATTTTCCATATCCATCATTGTATATGGGAATTCATTTCAATGATATATGGTGATGTAACATTTTAAAGCATGCATATGGAGATGGACACCAAAGATCATTCATTATAGGATTTTGAACAAGATCCACTATATCCTGTCAGGTGGAATTGTGTCTTTTACCTCTCATTACCTTGCTGATTAATGAAACTTGGATTAGCAGACCTTGGAGGACTCTCCTAGCTCCAGATCTGTAAATCTCTGACCTGTGAATTAATCAAGTCCAGGTTCTCCACCTTGGAAATCTGTGAGATTTCTCCTAATAGGTTTCATTGTTTGGTTCCTGCAGCTAGTACTGCTTTAAAGAGCTGCATGTCATTACAGCTAAGAAAGTTTTTTCCAAATTGTGTTGATTCTTCATTTCGTTTGAATCATCCTTACAGTCTTTAGGAAGGTAGATGAGTCCATTTGAAGCAAAAATTAGTCTACCTCAAAATGAGAGCATCATCACACATAAACAATTCACAACATTCAAAATGTAAAGAAAAATTGTGGCACAGTATCATCACTTTGATATTTATTTACATTTAATCTCACTCAACTGAGCCATTATTCTCAATCATCATTCTCTCTTAGAAATGCCAAAAAAAACAAAAACAAAAACAAAAAAAAAACTGATGTGCAGAATTGAACTTTGGGGGTTGAATACATTTGTTTATATGTGCTTTTTTGTACCAAAGGGGACTGCCCCCTAATTGGTTTTGTTCTTGATTCCCTTTTCTTTCCATTTTCCCAAATTGTTATATTTTCCCTGTGTTAATATTGTATGTACCTTAGTTAAATTATGTTTAAAATGATTCATTGAGGAGACTGGTTTCCCAAAGGATCACAGGAGGGAATGTGCACACGGCAAATTTTCCACCTGCACAACTCCCTTTACGAATTATCTTCCCTTTTTCGAATGTTAAGTTCTGAGAAGGTAGAACCTTCTAAGTATTGCTTGATTATGTATATCCTCAGTATTTAGAGGAGTGCCTGGCATATGGTAAGCATTTAATAAATGCTTTTTCTTTCATTTTGTCATTTATTGGTATATAATCCACTGATGATTCTGTTGGGACAAGTATGTGGACTTGGAACAAAGCAAGACTTATTTTGGTCATTTTAATGTAATTGGCAATTGATAGAATTTGAGAAAAATTCCCTCCTTCTTAGAGGAAATGTATGTATGACTTGATAATATAGCAAGATAAACTAAAAGCAGGGTGTGGCTTTCATATTTCTAACCAAAAGCAACATCTTCTATGATTTGTTTAGTTGAATTACAAAGAGGAAGAATACTTTGAGAATATCCTGAAAAACCTGATGTTTGGCCAAAACAAACAACTCAAAAAACTCCGAGAAAAGGTGGACAAGGAAGAGTATGTATATTTTTATTTGTCTGCTGTCTTTGGGTTTTGTTTAGAACAACTCTTAATACCTTTGGTGTTTTCATGGCTTCAGTGTTCAAACATGTGCCTTCCCAATGAGAAATTCTCTGTAACAACAACAAAACAAAAAAAAGGAAGGAAGGAATGAGAGAGAGAGAGAGAGAGAGAGAGAGAGAGAGAG
>NW_025374544.1:0-1742 GCF_016433145.1 Gracilinanus agilis
GGGGGGGGGGAAGCTCAGAGGGTGAAGGGGAATGTAAGAGCATGAATTATGTAACCATGTTAACTTTCCAAAAAAATAAATATTAATAAATGTTTAAAAAATCTATATTACTCTAATCCAGAGAGTATTGATGTGGGATAAAAGGATAGATTTCAGAGTCCATAAATTTGGACCTTTCTCGTATTTTGGTATCTATATTTCAATATAATGTATTTTTTTAAAGCTGATATATTTTGTGCATCTAAAAACATTCTGAGAAGGGGTCCATCAACTTTAAGAAATTGCCAAAAGGGTCCATGACATCAAAAAGATCGCAAACTTCTGCTATAATCTAAGTATTTCTGCTCTGAGAGAATCAAAGATGAATAACATCACTTCATGACTATGAAAATCTCTCTCTAATCCATTACAGAGTTAATTATTGCATTTCCTGCCAATAGCCAACATTTCCACATTATGCTAAAACATGACAGAGCTTAGAGTAACAATTCAATTAAAATTTTAGTTCACAAAACAAATAATCACTTAACTTTCAGTATAGCCTTGAAGGATCAACTTTTTTAAACCATCCAATTCCTCTATGACCATTCCCTTCAGAGATTCTCCTTTCCAGTTGATCAGTGCAACTTTAACTTCCATCAAGTGGAATAACCAAAGAGATTTCTTCATTCTTTTAGGTAAATTATTATTTTAATCCCTCAGGAAAGAGGCTACCACTCTTAGGTGGTCAATCAAGTGCCTGTTGCCCTTGTCAGGTCAGGTCTAAATGTTTTAAGGGAGGAGTCCAGCTGAAGCTAATGAGAAAGAGAGAATGGAGGAAAAGATATCCTTTAGAGATAAAGACAGATAAGGTACCTCTTTAATTTTTGTTCAAAGATTTCAGACTATGATATTTTTTAATTCTTTCTTAGTATTTTTGAAAAAGGGAGGAAAGTTATCTGTTCCAGTGGTTGATATTTAATAGCACTTTAAATTTTGAAAATCATTTTATGCATACATTATTGAGTTGCACAACAACCTATATGTACCACAGGTATTATCATCCCTATAGTATAGATTGAGTATACACACACACACATACACAGAGGTATATATGTATATTTTATACATATACACATACAGATCACATATATATTTGCTATATATGATATACATTTATTATATCATTATCATTTATCATATATTATTATATGTTATATCATATACATTATTATTCCCATCTTATAGATAAAACACATGAAAATCAGAGAATTTAAGTGTCTTGCACATGGTAACACAGTAGTTCTTATCAGAGGTAAAATGATCCGTACCCAAGTCTTCCTGTCTCCAAGTTCTATACTTTGTTCTTAGTCCTTAGTTCTATACTTCCATATCATATTTCCTTAAAGTTGTAAACATAACTTGGGACCAGATTACAGAGATGGGAATGCCGGGCTACGCAAGCATCTGTCTTGGCCTCAGTTTTGCCTTCTGTAAAATGAGTTAGACTAAATCGGAGGTTCTTAACCTGGTGCCCATGAACTTTTTTTTTTAAACCCTTAACTTCTGTGTATTGACTTATAGGTGGAAGAGTAGTAAGGGTGGGCAATGGGGATCAAGTGACTTGCCCAGGGTCACACAGCTGGGAAGTGTCTGAGGCCGGATTTGAACCTAGGACCTCCCGTCTCTAGGCCTGGCTCTCAATCCACTGAGCTACAGGCCTAGAGACGGGAGGTCCTAGGTTCAAATCCGGCCTCAGACAC
>NW_025374545.1:0-4536 GCF_016433145.1 Gracilinanus agilis
AGGAAGGAAGGAAGGAGGAAATGGAAAATTATTCCAGTATCTTTGCCAAGAAAACCCCCAAATGAGATCACAAAGAATCAGGCACAACAAATGACTGAACAATGAGAAAAAAGTAAGTCCTTTGATGATAAGAAGTTGAAGGAAGAAGTCATAGTCTGAAAGGCTTTAAAAGTCAAACAAATGAGTTCACATTTGATTCTGGAGGTCATGGAGAGCCTCAGGAGCTTACTGACCAGGAGTGTGATCCAGTCATGCCCAGTGCTAGCTAAGTGCCCAGTCTAGCACAAAGTTTCATATATGAGTATATGGCAGCTAAGGGATGAGAATGGAGATTAAGAAGGGTTTAGATAACTAAATGAATGAGATAAGGCAAAAGTATAGAGAGGCAGAAGCTAAGTGTCACAACTCTCAGAAATGCAAGACATGCCCAAGTGAGATAATATTTGTAAAGCACTTAGTGCAGTGCCTGGCACCCAGTAAGTGATGAATAAATGCTAGTTCCTCACCCCACCATCCTCCACCCCCAGGTTCCATAACTCCCAAGCAAAACTCAGGCTAGCTCATGTTACAAAAACCAGGAGGAAAGGGAAAATTACTCAATTCCCCAGAACTTCCACCTTTCCACATCGGTGGTTTCCCCACAAGGACTGCAGCTCTTTCTGTTAACCCTCTATCAGAGGAGCATAGATGTGGAACTAAAAGAGAGACGTTAGAGGCCAAAACTTTACACCAAACTCCTCATTTTGGACTGGGAGCAAACTGAGGCCAAGAGTGGAGCAGGGATTTAACCAAGGTTCTCTGACTCCCAAATCCAAGGCATTTTCCAGTGTAGACACTTCCCTCCTTATCTTCTATTTACCCAATCTCATTCTGAGTAGTATAAAAGGACAATTAGGGAAGACATAGTCTCTGCCTTTAGGAAGCATAGAATCCTAGATCAGTTTAGAATATATTATATAATTAATATGTCAATGATAGCATCACAAATCAGTTTAGAACTGAAAGGGACCTTAGAGGTCTAATCTCCTCGTTTTATAGATGGGGAAATTGAGGGGGGAAAAGTAAGTGACTGGCTTGAGTTGTTCATTCATTTCAGTCATATCACCCCATTTGAGGGGAAACTGAGGGAAAAAAGTAAGTGACTGGCTTGAGTTGTTCATTCATTTTAGTCATATCTAACCCTTCCTGACCCCATTTTAGGGGAAACTGAGGGAAAAAAGTAAGTGACTGGCTAGAGCTGTTGTTCATTCATTTCAGTCATATCTGACCCTTCCTGACCCAATTTGGGGGTTTTCTTGGCAAGATACTGGAGTGGTTTGCCATTCCCTTCTCCATTTGACAGATGAGGAAACTGAAACAAATAGAGTTAAGTGACTTCTCTAGGGTCACACAGCTGTCTAAGGAAAGATTTTGAACTCAGGAAGATGAGTCTCCCTGACTCCAGGTTCTATACTCTGTTATGCCACCTAGATGAAGATTTTGAACCCAAGTCCTCCTGGCTCCATGTTCATCCATCTATTACGCTGTGTTTCTGACGGGGAAGATGCAATCTGCCTCTGGGAGTTGCTAAACCAACCAAGGAGAGCCCGTACCCAGAACTGAGGCTGCAACACAAACAGAGAGTCAGAGGTTAGTGAATCAGAACACAGGCAGAATCCCTTAAAGCTAGAGAGGGCCAGAGGAGGCCCGCGTGGCCACTGAACGAGTTTTCCCAGAAAAGGAGGAACAGGGTCTGACAGAGGTATCGCCCTGGGAGGAAGCTCACCCTAGGCCTCCTTGCAAAGCAGAAAGAACTGGAGTCTTGGCCTGGCTTGTCCCGGCCCAGTGTTATAAATACCAAGGCTGCCAGATAGAGCATTATTAATAGTCCACGAGGTGTTTATTGGTGAGCAACGGTCAGCGGGGGAGAGGGGGTCACAGGACACAAACAAGGTCAGCCAAACATGGCGGAGAGCAGGCCAGCTGCTTCTAGAAGCTACTCCCCACCCTCCCTTCCCATCATCCCCCTGGGGGCCTTGTCCCAAAGAGCAACTGTCCTGGGCCTTGCCCTAAGTAGCCCTCCCCACTCCCTTTCCCCGCCTCCCTCCCCAGAGCTTACCCAACCCAGAGGCTGGCTCCTTGGCCTCCAGTCCCATGACTTCGGAATGCTGACCCCTGCCACACTTTGGGTTGGGGGAGTTGGGTTGGGGAGGGACCCTCCGCTCTGGTGTTCTGGGTTGGAAGACACAAGCAAGGAGAAGGAGCGCAGTCCAGAAGATACGGCGGCCTCCCCTGCCCGGGTACGACCAGTCGCTGTTCCGTGCTGGACCACCACCATGACCCCAGTTTCTTGGGCAGGGAGGAGGAAGGAGCTAAATTGGATTGGGCTATGGGAGGCCTCGGGATCATTTTGACCTGGTTGTGTAAATCATATAAAAATCAACATTTTTATTTCTTTCTAGGCTAAGGATTGGAAAGTCGGAGATACTGCCCAGTCCCCAGGCTTTATCCATCCTCCCTTTCCCTTTACATGTTGTCCTATGCACTAATAATAATCATAGCTCATATCTCCTCGGTACTTTGAGGTTTATGGAGCACTTTCCCCACAACAACCTCAGGAAATGGGTGGTATAAGTTATTATTACTCTCATTTTTACAGAGAAGGAAACTAAGGCTCAAAGTCAGTCAAGTTAATCCAATAAGCATTTTTAAGTATTTGCTATGTGCCAGGCATTGCCTATGGACTAGAAATAAAAATAAAGCTCTCCTCCTTCCTCAAAAAAAAAAAAAAATTGGTCCCTGCACTCAAGGAACTCATTTTCATATGGGGAAAATAACATGTAAATATATGCATACAAGATATGTGCATTTCGTTGTTCTGACGTGTCCAACTCTTCATGACCCCATTTGGGATTTTCTCCACAAAGAAAGGGTGGTTTGTCATTTCCTTCTATAGTTCATTATACAAGTAAGGAAACTGAGGCACATAGGGATAAGTGACTTACCCAAGGTCACCCAGTTATTAAATATCTGAGGTCAGATCTGAACTCAGAAAGACGAGTCTTCCTGGATCCAAACGCAGTGCTTTATCCACTCACTGTGCCACCTAACTGTCCTATACGAAAACTAGATGGAAGGTCATTTCGGAGGGGAGGGGACTAGCAGTGAGGAAGGATGGGGAAAGCATCCTGTGGAAGGCAGGACTAAGGCAGAGAAATTAAAGTGAGGAAGAAAAGCATTGCCGATCTAAAGCATAGCCAACACAAGGGCTTGAAGTCAAGAGGTGGGGTGCCCTGTTCAATGAACTGCAAACAGATCAATGTCGATATGGGCTGTTAGGTGTCCCGATGGATAGAATGCTGGGTCTGGAGTCAGGAAGACGAACCTTCTTGATTTCAAATCTGACCTCAGACACTTACTACCTGTGGGATCCCGTTTGCCTCAGTTTCCTTATCTGTAAAATGAGCTGGAGAAAGAAATGGCCAACCACTCCAGCATCTTTGCTGAGAAAACCCCAAATGGGGTCACTGAAGATTTGAAAATGCCTGAAACATGACTGAACTATCAAAAGAATGTAAGCTCTCTAAGGGCAGTGGCTGTTTCAATTTTGTCTTAGAGTTCATAGTTTCTTTATCTAGAGCTGGAAGGGATATTAAACATCATAAGGTCCAATCCCTTATTTTACAGAGAAGGAAACTGAGTATTATAGAAACTAAAAATGCTTTGTAAATCTTAAGGCACTATAAAAAGGTGAATTATTATAATTGTCTCCATCAGAACAGTGTGGCCCTGGCCCCTAGCACAGTGTCTGCATGCATGTTTTCTTGCTCACTTGAAATCATTTGGCCTGTTTCTCCTCTCCACCATCCTCCTCCCTGGTCAACATCTTATGCACCTTCTCTTGCTACCCCCTGGCTCCTTGGCTTTCAAAAATCTAGCCTCACCCCACCCAACCCCAGCCTTTTGCTTCCACCTTTGTTTCACTTGGCCCCATTTCTGCCTTGGACTTTTTCTCTTCCAAGCCGATTATGAACATTAATGGGCTTCTTTTTCCTTCCCTCACCCATTCCCTGAGTGCTGATGGATAATGCTCTAGAAATGATGCATTATCTCCACCCAGTATCTCTTCAGGCCACTTCCCCTGAGTCATTGTATCCAGACCCCCATCTATGGGAAATCCTCTGCTAAAGAACTTCCATCCTCAAAGACCCCCCAACAATATCCCATTCCTAATACCTCATACCTGTTCCTCTCTGGTAGTTCCTCCTTATATCTAACCTCTAGCTCTCAGGCTGGAATTGAGCTTATCTTGTTCTGTCTGTACTCAAGGGTACAGAATTCCTCTCTTCTCTGAGCCTTGGAGATGGACTTCTGAAAGCCTAATTTTGTCACATGGGGTTCCTGTCTCCTCAACTAGAGTGTCTACAGAAAACTACATACTATTTCAGTACCTCCCTTGGTACCAAGAATTTGGGGGAGGAGTCTTCATGGAAAGGAGAGGATAGGCAAAAGGATGGAAGGAAGGAAGGAAGGAAGGAAGGAAGGAAGGAAGGAAGG
>NW_025374546.1:0-4035 GCF_016433145.1 Gracilinanus agilis
TATATATATATATATACATGTGAAACAATACTAGGTGGCGGAGAAGGTGCCAGGCTGTATTGGTAAAGGAAGTTCCCTTATTGGGGACTAAAGATACTAATGAAATCTCAGGTCTAATCAATACCTCTGAGTGGGTGTTAATGAGTTATTTCTATACATAATCTATATCCTATATATATTTCATACATATTCTGTGTATTCTTGACATCTACCTATAGTCTAAAGTCCTTCTGTAGAAGGAGTAAAACTATTGTCAGCCCTCTAACCCTCAGGGCCGCAGGGGTGAGTCCCTCTACCGTGCCCCAACTAAGGAAAAAACCCTGGAAAAAGAAAGAGAAAGTCTCGTGTAGAAGATGATGCTTTGAGCTGAGCTTGGAAGGAATTTAGGGACTCTGTGGTGGAGGTAAAGAGGAAGTTCGCTCCAGGCAGGGAGGAAGGTGCCACGCTGAGGCCTGGAAATGGCAGATGGAATGTTGAGTATGAGGAACAGTTATTATAGAATGTTATTTTAGAATTAAAATGTGATTCTATCTGGTGTGATTCATGGGGTGATACATGTCGATGGGATGGGATCATTCCTGGGAGCGGGTCGGGGTGGCCTTGGAGACAGGTGCCTTAGAAGCTTGTCCAAAGAAGCAGTGCCTGGGCCCTCGTTCTTCCTCAAGTAAAGGCTTTTAGAAATAATAATAATTAAAAACAAAATGTTATTAAGGACTTTTTCTGGACCTTGCCCTGGGTCGGGGCTGAGGATATAAAGATGAAAAAGACACACACACAAAACCATCCATGCCCTCAAAGGGCTTCCTGAGGGGGGCAGGGGATGCCAGTGTACATTTTGGGGCAGAAGGGAAGGAACCCCTGAAAAAGGAGGTATTGAACATCCTGGAGAGGAAAGAGAGAATCAGGAGAGCAAAGAGCTGGGAAGATTGGGTGCCCGATGCAGCTAGAGGGGTGACGGCATAGAAGAGACCGAAGGGAAGGACACAAAGATGAAGGTAGCAGCAGTCATGATCCGAATGAGAAGGGCCGTTTCTGCAGGGCAGTGATGTGCAGAAAGCCTTCCAGCCTCACTATCCAGTGGAGCTCGTGGCCAAGCACTGTCAGCCTCACTGGACAGACGAGGAAACTGACCTTTAGAAGTTGCTCCAAGTCCCATCCCGAAGAAGATGGAGAGCCGGGCTCCGGCGTGAGTGTTCTGGTCCCCCGGAGAGTAGTTTTTCCCCTGAACCATGAAAGAAAGATATATCGATGTGCATGTCTCTGTCCATGGTGCGTGTATATATGCATGCGCATACACACATGTGTTTTACAGGTGTGTGTATATGGTATGGTTACATGCATGTACATATAGTAAGCATACATGCACATGCAAGCATATGTGCATATATAAACACATACGCACATAAACACATCTCTATATATAATAAATGGCACATGTGTAGACAATATATGCACACACAAAATACACGTGTATTGTGTGCATGTATGTATATGTACATAACAACATGTGCATATATGCATATTGTGCCTATATAAGCTGTATGTATATCATGCATGTGTGTATGATGCATGCATGTATATAATAACATATGTGCATGTAATAAACAGAATATAGGAAATAATATAAATAAATTAATATAGTAGCTATATGTACATATACATATACATTGTTGTTATTTAGTTGTGTATGATTTTTTATGATCCCATTTGGGATTTTCTTGGCAGAGATCCTGGAACTGTTTGCCATTTCCTTCTCCATTTTATAGATAAGGAAATTGAGGCAAACAGAGTAAAGTGACTTGCCCAGGGCTGTTCAGCTAGGAAGTATTTGAGGCCAGATTTGAACTCAGGTCTTCCAGACTCGAAGTCCAGTGCTTTATCCACTGTGCCACTGAGCTGCTCATATACATATATCCATGCACATGTGTGTATACTGTATATGAATATATGGATATATGTGTATATACACACAGATATATATGTGTGTCTCTGTCTAGACAGACTGCTAGACAGATAGATAGATAGATAGATAGATAGATAGATAGATAGATGATAGATAGATAGATAGATAGATAGATAATAGATAGATAGATAGATAGATAGATGATAGATAGATAGATAGATAGATAGATAGATAGATAGATAATAGATAGATAGATGATAGATAGATAGATAGATAGATAATAGATAGATAGATAGATGATAGATAGATAGATGATAGATAGATAGATAGATAATAGATAGATAGATAGATGATAGATAGATAATAGATAGATAGATAGATGATAGATAGATAGATGATAGATAGATAGATAGATAGATAGATAGATAGATAGATAGATAGATAGACAGATAGATAGATAGAAACAGACAGACAGATGGATAGATAGATAAACAGAGACGGACAAACAGACAGGTAGATAGACGGATAGATAGAGACAAATGGAGATAGATAGATAGATAGATAGATAGATAGATAGATAGATAGATAGATAGACAGAGAAAGACAAACAGACAGACAGATAGATAGAGACAGACAGACAGACAGACATAGATAGAAACAGACAGACAGATAGATAGCTTTTTGTTTTGTTTTTTTTTAAATAACTATATCCCTCCCTTGGTCAGGCCTGAGGATCAAAGCTACTTATGGGTTCAATCCCACTCCTGATTGGCACAAAAATTTTTGGCCTATTTAATTTCCATCCTAAGATGGTTCACTGCTCTTTAGACAGCCTGGTTCCCCCTCCTCCCACCCCACCACCACCATTGTGGTGCATGATTTATAAGACACACTATCAGCTTAGTTGGGGAGTTCCAAGGAAAGTATCAGCCTCAGTCTCCCAGAAATTAGTGACCCAGAAAAAATATTCACATTAATATATAGTACTTGTTGATTTAGGCCCAAATCTGCCAGAAATAATTTTCAGTGATGGTAATCTATATTAATCTACATCCAAGTTATTTCTAGCTTGGAGAGGGAACAATTCTCCACGCCTCTCCCCCCCCCCCCCCCAGCATTCTTCCTCAAGACAGTTTCAGTTAACACTTATAAGAATCTTAAACAATCTTTTTAAAAAGGAAAGGATGACAATATGTAAAAATACAATTTGGATTAACATTCTAGCATCATTGCGGGACATTCCTGTTTCCTTCTGGACTGCTTCCATTACTCTTGGAGTAAACATAAGGACCTCATCTCCAAGATAGATATTAATATCCTTAATCAGTGGAGAAGGGTGGGATCTAATACCTATCAGTTAAGGTAGGTGGGGAGGAAATAGTAACAATAATCATAATATTAATAACTAGCATTTCTATAGGGCTTTAAGGTTTGCAAAATATTTTGCAAACATCTCATTTTATCCTCACAAACTTATGGAGGTAGGTGCAATTGTTATTCCCACTTGACAGATGAGCAAACTGAGACAGCAGAGGTTAGTAGCATGTTCAGGATCACACAGCTAGTAAGTGTCTGAGGCCAGACTATGGATTGATTTCAGGGTTGGGGTCTACCTAAAAAAGCAGATTTTAGGAAAGATTAGAGATTAGGGTAAGAGACTGCTGGAGAGGGCTAAATTGAAATAATTCAAAAAGAACCCTAGGGTGGGGGATGAGTTCAGCCACAAGTAGGTGGTTAATGGACAGGATGAAGTGGGTGGGGTTGAGTGATGGAAGATCCTGATGAGGATATGAAACAGGTTTGGTGGGTAGAGAGAAGTTATTTTGGAGAAATCACAGGTAGGGATGTCATAAAGGACATGGCATCTTCCAGAAAAAGAACCAGAGTAAGGAGGAAGAAGGGAACAGAGGATGGAAAGTTTTCCTCAATTGTGTGTGTGTGTGTGTGAGAGAGAGAGAGAGACAGACAGACAGACAGACAGACAGACAGACACAGAGACAGAGAGGCAGGGAGAGAGAAAGAGAGAGACAGAGGAGAGGAAGACAGACAGAAAGACATAGAGACAGAGAGAGAATGGACAGAAAGGAAGAGATAAAAAGAGGCAGAGGGAGAAAGGAGAGGAAGACAGAGAG
>NW_025374547.1:0-9474 GCF_016433145.1 Gracilinanus agilis
CTTCCTTCCTTCCTTCCTTCCTTCCTTCCTTCCTTCCTTCCACAATATATTTACTTTAGCCAACAATCTGCCTTTGGGGAGAAAGAGTAGTTCTTGACATGCCTACCTTACATGAATGCACAAGGGAGAAAAGGCCCTACATTTTCTACTTTCTTTTTCTTTATCCCCACTTCACCTCGCCCCCACCTCAATTTCTCTATTTCATACAAGCAAAAAGAAAAAGACAATGCTTGTGTTTGGGTGGTAGCATAACACAAATATACAAGAAAGTCCTCAGAATACATGGGGGAGCTGAGGGAACTTTAACAAAACACAGAATCTAAATTCTCTCTGTCTCTAATTCCTTTTGAATGCTCCTCTCCAAACTATACGCCAGTCTCAAGATTCAAATGATGCCCATTGAATGGTTGCCACTAGACAAGTATGGAGCACTGTTCTTAGGAATGCCCGACACGTCCTTTTTCTGGACTTCATGAAAGGGAGAATGGAAGGGGAAGAGGGAAAGAATCCACCCACAGTCAGAATCTTGGCCAGATGTACAGAAAGGGGAAAAAGTGGAAGAGGGAGTAAGATAGCAAATACTGAAGATACCGGGGAATGGGATCAGGATAACTGGAATTCTGTTCCTAAACTTAGCCTCAGTCCACTGCATGCATAGGTCTACACAAGAAAAGTCAAATGCACCAAGTGGGTTAAACCAATAGTAAACTCAAATAAGGCAGAAAAGTAATAAAGATAATTATCTTTCATATCAGGAACTAAATGTTATCTTTGATTTATAGTCTAAATTATTACTTCTTGGAGTGGTAGTGATAGAGTTAACAGTCATTTCAAAATGAACTAGAATATATGCCAGTGTTGTGGTCCATAATATAGCTGCCTTTTAATATGGCGAGGTTGTAATAATGAATAAAACGAATAAAGTGAAAGTAAAGGAAACATAAAAATTGATTATTATTTTATTTTGATAGAACAAAATTTGTGAGCAACTAGGTGGCACAGTGGATACAGTACTGAATCTGGCCTCAGATACTTACCAGCTATGTGACCCTGAGCAAATTGCTTAAATCTGTTTGTCTCAATTTCTTTTTCTGTCAAAGGAGTTAGAGAAAGAAGTGATAAACCACTCCTGTACCTTTGTTAAGAGAATCCTGAATGGAGTCATAAAGAGGCAGACACGACTGAAATGATTGAACAACAACAAAAAGAACAAAATTTGGCTCAAAGCAAAAGCTGATAGATATCAGATTGAGTAATACCAGGAAGAGGACAGAATAAAAGAAAGAAAATGTTTTAAAAATAAATTAATTGCAGCCATATACAGGTCCTTCAGCAAAATTAGAAGCAGCCTGAACCAAGACAGCTCTAAATTAAGAGAATATATTCAATTGAATGGCTATGCAAGCCACAGAAGGAACCCAATGATGAGTCATCGAACAAGAAGTATTTTTGGGAAATGAAGGAAAAGGAGAACAAAAGAACTGTGAGATCCAAAATGAACATAAAAGTT
Organism: Gracilinanus agilis; assembly: GCF_016433145.1. Taxonomy (NCBI): domain Eukaryota; kingdom Metazoa; phylum Chordata; class Mammalia; order Didelphimorphia; family Didelphidae; genus Gracilinanus; species Gracilinanus agilis. The sequence continues at coordinate 1,511 of NW_025374547.1, forward strand.
TAAATATGTAGATTTAAAAGCCAGAAAAAGAGACTAAAAATTCTAAATCAAGATGAAGGGAAGCTTACAAAATTATTGGCTTGGTCTCAGTGAAATTATGGTCATCACCATGACCATTATTACCATCATTTTTATTAGTGCTTCATTTATGAAGAAAAATAAAGATATGTACCATGTAAAGATCTATGCCTACAACTGGAAAAGAGATGCTGCTACCATACTTTCTTATAGAATGTGGTCCATAAAGTTACGGAAAGGAAGGTATAAGATTTTTCTTGCCTGAACCACACCTAGCTTGATGTAACCGAAGGGGCAAAAATGGAATAGTTGGGAAACTCATTATATATTGCCAAGAAACTTTGTAATGAATAATAATAATCATAACAATTGCTAACATTTAAGTAGCTCTTTAAGGTTTACAAAGTGCTCAATGATGCAATCTAAAATCCATATGGTCAAAAATTTATTAGTCGAAGAATATATAGGCTTTATGATTTCCTGACATTCTTGCTATGGTCAGTTTTTGTTCAAATGATAACTTGGTTTGGGGTACATTTCTAGTATTTCACAGTAAGCATCTGCAGGGGAAATGTTTTGTTTCCTAAGTGAAACATACTTCATTTCCCTTCCTTCTTTCAAATCTCCTTCTGATCCTAATTATCTGAGCAACACAAATAATATACATTCCTTCCTGGGGGGATAAATCAAGTCAAAATCATCTGTAGAATGGACATTTATGGAGTTTTCCTTACTTACCCCAAGGTGATTTTACTATTCTTCATATCTGGCCTCAAGAGCATTGAGATGCACACACCTGAGATGTGATTCTTTCCAGTCAGTTGCCACACAGACCTATTCCTTTTTTAAAATTCAAACTCTATTTTTCTTTTGTTTTTGTTTTTTGACTGTGGTTTATTTTGCAACATGGCTAATGTGGAAGTATGTTTTGTATGACTTCACATTATAATTGATATCAATTTCCTTGCCTCCTCAAGGAGGGAGGAAGAGAATTTAGAACTCAAAAATTTTTAAATGAATGTTAAAGTTGTTTTTACATGTAATTGGGAAATATTTAATGAAAGAAAAAATAGATTAAAAAAAAACCCCACCAATGGACTTCCAATGTCTTGCCAATGTATGGAGGGAGAATGTCTTCTCATGTCTTTTTTTTCTTTTTTCCTTTTTCCTTTTTTGAAATTTATTGATAGAATTTATTCACAAGTGTTCTAGCCCTCCCCCCCCACCTCATATCACCAGACCCATTCATAAGTGCATTATATCAACATTGGGGCCCATTCCTGAGAGGGTTTTATTCTCAAACCTCATCGTAATTGTGACATTTTATGTTTGTGTTTGTTCATGTAGTGTGTTATAGTTGTAAAGCACTTTCCTATACACAATCTGCTCTGAATCCCCAAACTCCATGAAGTAAACAAGGTAAGTAGTATTTTTTATGCCAATTTTACAGTTAAGAAAAATGAAGTTTAGTGACTCACTTAAGGTCATGCAGAAAGTAAGTGGTAGACCCAGGACTCAAACCCCAGCCTCTCTATACTAAGTTCAAAGTGAGTAATGGTTTTTGTGAGTTGGTCTTTTTTTTTTGTTTTCTTTAAGATAAAAGGTTTCAGAAACTCATAAATTATTCCCACATCAGGGCATCTCATATATACTTGTAACCACACGCATAACTTAATTCAAACCCATCATAGTGCTTATTCCATATTGGGTGCTTGGTATGCATCCTCCAAGGCAGTGAGACAAAACACAAAGATCTATGATATGAGGCAGAATGTGACAAGTGCAAAGGAGACTCTTAGACAAAATGATTTGGGAAATCTGAAGAGGGTGAAATCTCCCCTCTTCCCCCCACATATACCATGCATGCACACATGTGCTCATAATTTAAAAAGAACCTGACACCAGACAATTACTTAAATAAGCTGACTTGTGACTCTTCATCCTGGACTATGACATTTTGACAGTAATAAAAATGGCCCCAGGATAATCAGTTATTGATTCATGAAAGCCTTACCTTAGGAATTGAGGGTTATATCCTTCTGTGCAGTTTGTTTTTTAGTCATTTTTCTGTTGTGTCCAACTCTTCCTGATCCCTTTTTGGGTTTTCTTGGCAAAGATGCTGGGGTGGTTTGCCATTTATCTCTCCAGCTCATTTGATAGAGGTGGAAATTGAGGCAAACAAGGTCAAGTGAATTACCCAAGGTCACACAGCTAGTAAGTGTCTAAGATAAGATTTTGATTCAGATCTTCTTGCCTCCGGACTGGGCCCTGTATACGCTATACCAACTAGCTGCCTAATAGTTGTGTCTACATCTATCTAAAACTATTTATGAAACAAAATGCTATGAGGTTCTAATTGCTGTTATATAAAATTTTTGGATTCAGAGAGGTGAATATGGGGTTAATCTATGAAAATGTATTAGACTGGATTAATATTTTATTTATTTATTTTTTAGAATTCCTTATCTTTTTTTTAAACCCTTACCTTCCGTCTTGGAGTCAATGCTGTGTACTGGCTCTTAGGTGGAAGAGTGGTAAGGGTAGGCAATGGGGGTCAAGTGACTTGCCCAGGGTCACACAGCTGGGAAGTGTCTGAGGCTGGATTTGAACCTAGGACCTCCTGTCTCTAGGCCTGACTCTCAATCCACTGAGCTACCCAGCTGTCCCCTTTATCTTCTGCCTTAGAATAAATACTGTGTACGGTTCCAAGGCTGAAGAGCAGTAAGGGTTAAGCAATGGGGCTTAAGGGACTTGCCCAGGGTCACATAACCAGGAAATGTCTGATGTCAGCTTTGAATCCCATCTATAGGTCTGGCTCTTAATCCACTGAAACATCTAGGCGCCCCCTGGATTAATATTCTAAATGATAAAGCTCTTAAGAATGAGGTACACCCAGAAAGTCTGGGAAAGCCAAGTTGGTGATTTATTGCTTGGTCATGTGGTAGTTCCTATGAATTAATGAACAATGCTAACACTTGCCAATAAAAAAACACAAATATATATTAAGTACCTCTGATTTGGGAAGGGTTACATTAAGGAAGACACCGAGATGCCAGGGAGCACAGGAAAACAGAAGTATGGGATCTGAGAGTGGGATACATGGTCCCCCACATTAGCTCGAGGTTTGTCAGTGCAAGGTGTGTGTATAGAAGTGGGGGAAATGCAAACAAGCCATTTGAGTCAACTGACTTTCATTAGTGTCAAGGAGAGATTGACGGCAGACCTTGTAAAAATAACAATAATAGCTATTTCTTTATAGTATTTAGTATATAGAAATACTAAATAATATTTCTCTAGCCCTAAAAGATTTGTAAAGCATTGTAAGATTTTTTAAATCTCATTTAACTCTTATGATTCTAGTAGGTAGATGCTATTCTTCTTCTCATTTTACAGATAAGGAAATTGAGTCTGAAAGAAGTTAAGTGACCTGCCTAAGATTATACAGCTAGGAAGTGTCTGAGGCTAGATCTGAGCTCTTCTTCCTGACTCCAAGACAAGCACTCTATCCACCCTACCATCTAGCTACGTGGAAGGCAATGCCAGTTTCTGTAGTGCCACGTGGCTTACAAGGACCGTAGGACCACTGGGCTGCACTTACTTGTCTGTCTCCAGAATCAGGGAAACTGATCTGTTACCAAGAGATCTAAAACAGCCTCCCGTCTCTCTCTGGTAACCTTTGAGAGGTGCAGGAAATGAGGAAAACCTGAACATGTAGCCTGAGGTTTAGGTTGTTCCACTGTACTGTTGGTGGCAGAACATTGTGTGTCAGAAGGAGAGAGAACAAAATAATCAATGGCAGATTGAGGTGATTTGGTATTGTGGGTGATCCTGGAGAAATTTTGAGCGTTGGGTGGTGATGCAGGTTTCCCAAGATTTTAGGGAGAGGCAAGAAAGGATTGGGTAACAATGATATTGCTTCTCATAGTCAGCAGCATCTGTGTCCTTGGCAACACTGTCTGAGACTTTCCCTTTTTCTCAGTTTTCTGTTTTTTCAATTTCCTGTTTAGTTTTTTTCGGTTTTCTCAGCTGTCCTCAGAAGTCATAGAATATTGTCAATAATAACAGGTAAGAACTCTGGGTAGTTTCCCTATTGATGATAGTATTCTGTTAAACCATAATCTCCTTGTGCATAGGCATAGCTTCATTCTTTGTACTTGCATCCTCAACTTTGAGCATAGTGTATGGCATATAGTAGGGGCTTAATAAATGCCTTTTGATTGATCAATGTTCCTATTCTTTCTTTTTTCTTTTTTTCTTTTATTTTTTATTTAGAAACCCTTACCTTCCATCTTGGAGTCAATTGACTCCAAGGCAGAAGAGTGGGTAAGGGTAGGCAATGGGGGGGGGGGTCAAGTGACTGTCTGAGGTCAGATTTGAACCCAGGACCTCCTGTCTGTAGGCCTGGCTCTCAATCCACTGAGCCACCCAGCTGCCCCCGTTCCTGTTCTTTTAACAGGGCATGTGAGAGTTTGTTCAACCCCTCCAGTTTGTTTATTTCTGTGGGATTTAATTACGGTCTTATCTGTATTACCGCAGACCCATTGGGGGAAATTCTATTGGTCTCTGATCCTCTATGGATAGTGGGAATGATGTGGGAACCATGATATCAGGAAATTAGATAATAGAATTCCTCTCTCTACTTGTGATGAGATCTGGCCTCTGAATTTTCTGGTTAACGTGGACCTCCAGATAATCTTCATAGATTTTTTTTTTGTCTCTCTTTTGCTAGAAATAAAGGAGAAGCAGTTAACAAGGTACAGATAAGAGTTGGTCATTCTCTATAAGGATCTTAAAATCCAGTGGAAGAGCTAATATATGAACACAAATGACCACAATAGAAATAGGAATGCCAAAGGAAGTCATATATGAATTGATGTAGAGGAAAGTAATATACATGACTACAACAATAAATGGAAAGAAGAAAGATGAGATTGATGGCTGTGTAAATGTAAAGACTAAGCTTGACTCTGGAGATGTGTTGAAAAACTACACTACCTACCTTTCATTTTGAAGCTTACAGGTGTAGAATATTGCATATATTGTCAGAGTTTTGGTTTCTTTTGCTCTTAAAATTTTTTTTTTAAATAAGGGATGGCTCATCGTTCTTGGAAGGTAGTGGAAGGATATGCTCAGAAATGAATGAGATAGGGATAGCTAGGTGGCTCTGTGGATAGAGTGCCAGGCCTGGAATTGGGAGGATTTGGGTTCAAATCTGGTCTCAGACACTTCCTAGCTATCAAAGTGACCTGTTAAGTGTTAAGTTCCTAGTTAAGTAACCCTGGTCAAATTACTTAATCCTCATTGCCTAGTCCTTACCACTCCTCTGCCTTGGAACCAATACCCAGTGTTGATTCTAAGAAGAAAAGCAACAGTTAAAAATGATGAGATATAAAAACAAAAGATAAAAATAAGAGAAGATTTTAGAAAAGAATATGCTAAGTGCTGAGGGTTGTCAGATACTATTAGATTTTAGATTAGCAATGGATGACTTTCAGCTTTGGAGCTCAAGGAAGGATTTGTAGAGGAGAAAATATTTTATCAGAGTCTAAAGCATGGGTTGTATTTCAGTAGCAGAGATCTGGGGAAGGCATTCCATGGATGAGGAATAGGATGAACAAGGAGTTGGAGACAGGATAATATAGCAAGTAGCTAAAGGAGTAGCAAGAAATCAAATTTTACTGAGTATGTGAATGGGAACAGAGTGAAATAAAACTGTGAAAGTAGTTTGGAAATAGATTTGAAGAGCCTACAATATCAGATTTAAAAAGTGTCTGTTACTTTGTGGGCATCAGGTAGCTATTGATTTTTGAATGGTGAAGTTATGTATTAGATATGACAATGGAGAATGTCTGAAAGTAGGATGGAGAGGGAGGAGAGATTAAAGACAGGGAAATAAAAGAATTATAGTAACAATTCCCAGAAGAGATAATGATGAACTGAACTTGATTGATGGCATTGAGACCGGAAGGGAAGGATATCATGGAGACAGAATCAAGAGAATTTAGAGTCTGGACATGGGGGATGAAGGAGTGGGAAGAAGCTCAGAGGACAGGTTAAGCCTAGAGATAGATACTTGGGAATCCCCTACATGAAGTTCATCATTGATTCTACCAGAGCAGGGGGATAGTGAAGAGGGATTCCCTGTGATTGTCTGGAATCAGCTTAGCTGACAAATGATCCATGAAAATATCTTTCTTCATCTTCTACTTGGACTGCTCTCCAGTAAAGTTCCTGGTGTAGAGAGGGACAGCTTCCCAGCTTTACTCCTATTCTGCTTTCTCTTTGTAATAAACACACAGCCTTTCTTTAGGTTGTCTATGTCTGGTTTCTAAAGATTTGGATTTGACCCTTGCCTCTAATTAGCTATACTACCTAGAGCAGTAAGCCCTCATTACTTCCAGATATTTTCTAAAAAATGGAAATTATAGTACTTGTATTATTTATTATTTATCTCACAGTGTGGGTGTAAGATAAGTTCTCTGTATAACTTGAAGTACTACATTTACTTCTTTTTTTGGGAGAAGGTAGGGTCTGGATCTGTAATTTTATGGGTTTAGGGAACTTCCAGCGAGGAAAATCCCTTTCTCAATACAGATTAGTACCTAAGTGACTCATCAGGGTTAAATATCCAAAGTATGCCAGTGATAAACCTGTAGTTTACCAAACTAGGTCTTTCTGATTAGTTCTCTCTCCACTATATCAGGTTACCTCTTACTATGTAAATATTAGTTTTAATGTTATGATTATTGTTAGTAGCCATAAGGAAATAGATTTGAAATAATTTAAATAAATTAAAAAACAGAAACATACAAACTTAGAAGAAATTGTAAAAGTCTTTGTTGCATATAGTCTTGGCTTGTCAATGAAACATAAGTGGGGAATAATCCTGCAAGCTAATAGCCTTTTCCCTTTTTTATGGATATCTTTTGGCCCTTGTTTTTGTCCTGGGCAAGCAATACTGACTAAATTAAATTGAGTTAATCCTCTTGGGAGGAAAAAAAGTGAAAAAACAGGAAGAGCTTTGCTGAGCTCACATCTTTTGGTCCTAAGGTGAGGAAAACTTTGCTATAGACTGACTGGACTGCTACAGTTTTGGGGACACCAAGCTCCCATTACAATTTTCTTGGCCTTATCTTCTTCTGATTTAGAAATTAGATAAGGTATTTATGCTTCTATTCTGAGGTTAAATGGTATTGGCTGTTATGGTGGTAGACTAGGGAATGAAGGGAGTATCAGGCCCTTCAAAACCAGCTTTCTTGTTTTCTTTCCAAAGAAAATTCCACTGATTAAAGTGGCATGTTCTTATTGAGCCTTTAAAGACTCCTTCTCTGGGTTTCAGCTTGTCTTAAAAGAATATTGTTCAATTGAATGGGGTGGGGCAAATTGGAAGAGAGAAAGAAAGAGATAATAAATGCTTATAATATTAATTCATGTATGAATAAATAATTAATTGTATAAACCTTTATTATCTTTCCTTCATACTGCTCCCCCCAATCAAATAATTAAATGATCTCCTCCAAATATATATGCATAGTTCAGGAAAATAAATATCCATACTGACTTCATTCAGAAACATGTATCTCAGTCTTCATTTTTTAAGACCATCTCCTCTCATGCAGGAAGAGGCAAGTGTGTTTCATCTTCATTTCTCTAGACTCCTGGTTTGTCATAGAATTTTAAAGTCTTTGGCAAATTTCATAATCACCCCTCCCCCCTGTAATATTATTCTTCCTCTATGAATTGTTTTCCTAGTTTTATTCAGCTTCACTCTGTGTCAGTTCATAGAGGTCTTCCCAGTTTTCTCTGAAACTGTTCATTTTATCAATTAAAAAATGATACAGCAATATCTTATTATGTTCACATACCATAATCTAGCCTTTCCTCAATTGTTAGTTTCTAGTTTTGGGCTACTTTGAAAAGAGCTTTTCAAATGTCCTCCTCCTCCT